>NC_082385.1:23319121-23445397 GCF_031168955.1 Gadus macrocephalus
TCAAAAAGGTATATACAAGGTGCTTTTCTTATAAAGTCAAAAAATGGCAAACTAATCTAAAATAATAATTGTTAAACATATAGAGAATCCTCCCCCGCAATAAACATCCCGCTTTGAACGGTGAACTCTTTACGCCTAGCAGCTATAAAAAGCTATAAAAACTACAAAATGACTATTAATATAGGCTATGTGGATAATGCGCCGACGTTGGCTCTGACTGGCCCTGCCCACTTCCGCTACGTAGCTAAGATGGCTGCCGTTGAGTACGAAAAGTGTACATTGCCACACACTTCGTGATTCAACCTTTTTGAATACAACATCCGGGTCCTTTCAGTACACTTATTTTCGCCCGATCTGAATCGGAACGCCCTACGTACTCAAACTTAGGCTAGTAAGTACGGATAATATGGATATTGGAACACGGCACATGTGCAGTGTTCCGATATCCATACTTCCATGAGTACACTTAAACGAAGTACACTATCCGCACTCACTAAGTGCGCTAATTTTCAGATGTCAGTGTTGTTCCAAATCGAATACTCCGTGGTGCACTAACCGAAAATTACGATCACGACTGCCGCCGCGGCTCCTCCCCCGCAATAACCATTCCGCATTGAACGGTGAACTATTTAAGCCTAGCAGCGAGACATGATACGGCTGTGCTCCAAAGGGTGAGAGCGGCTAAGGTGGTAAAATAAGTTTGTTGTATTCCCAGTCTTGGTGGGGACTACGGTCTTGCATAATTTACAGACAACATTAGTCTGACTACGGTCTGACTTGTAAAATCCAAAGAAATGCCATATTGGCGAGCAGACATTTCCATTTTTATCAACAATTTCCTCGCTCGTTGCGGTACTCATCTTTCACATCTCACAGCACGCTGTTTCTGTGAACACGAGACAACGAAATGGCGCAACCAAAAATGATACTGTTACATGATTGGCTATTAGCGTGTCACTCCATACGTTGCTAGTACCAGAGGACGAGTGCCTTTGTTTGTGCAACCAACCTTGCTTCGCAACCTCTGGTTCAAAGCGGAGCTAGAAGTAGACTTTTGCTCCGGTTTCTTACAACGAGGTATAAAAATAATATCGCAACGTTCTATCGAACACATTTTCTATTGATATTGATTACGTGTATATCGCGATACATATCGTTATCGTTTTATCGCCCATCCCTATTTTAAGGTACCTAAACCACGACGGCTGCAACATTGTCCTTTACTGGAATGATGTTCACACTTTCAGATCACTTGACTTGGAGGCTTGAGCTAGTGTGTCTGTAACTGTCTGCTGAACTCACGCCGAAACATCAACCTAGACTTAACCACCTTTTGTTTTCTTTTTTTAAATACATATTTTGTAGGGATGGGCATGAGGAATCTTCTCGAGTACTCCTCGTTAAAAATGAACTCGGTTGGTGGACAGGCAAACTCGAGTTTGCATATACACACACAGACAAGTTTTCTGAAGCAAATGTATACATTTTCTGTGTGGCGCCACTAACGCGTGCCATGTGCACAAAGCAAATTAAATGCATCAAATTTCTGTGTGGCGCGTGCCGTGCCGTGTGCACAACGCCACAATTCAAAAAGTTAAGAGATGGCGGCAGAGGCGTCGTCAGGCCCTTTTTACTGGGGCACGTGCCCCAGTAAAAGTCTCCAGTGCCCCAGTAAAATTCCATTGATCATCATTAAATTAATCTGCAGAAGCGCCGCTCTCGCTATGGAATCGGCAGGATTCATCAAGTGCATCTCCTGCTGCCTCGGGAGTCTTCAGTCGAGCCTGCCACTTACCAGCCAATCAAAAAACGAAAGGGGCCACATAAAAGCCAATCAGAAAATAGCACTACTGTATCTGGGTAAGATTTAACGCAACAACCAATGAAAAAAATCAGTTATTTCCGGATTCGTCCACGTGACTCTTCTGAATGTTTCGTTGGAAACCACGGGAGCTGGAAACAGCGCAGAGTATAGTCATCTCCTGTTTTAACGTTACAACAAATGCACAACTTGTTTGACACAAACAATGACAACTTGATTGCTGTTAGAGAATGTTGCCCACATAAATAGCACCAGTTTTTCAATACTGAGCGTCTGTAGCCTGTCGTTCTATAACACACACGCACGCACGCACGCACACACGCGCACACACACACACACACACACACACACACACACACACACACACACACACGCGGAAAATGAATAATCTTCAAAATTTGAGGAAGTTTTAGTGGCCAAAAACTTCCTTAACACTAAAAAGGAAATTATGGATAGACAGGGTGTTTTTAACATACTGGATCCAACAATGTTCCCAACACTGAAACAGACAATTCAGATTGCACTCACAATTCCTGTAAACAGTTGTAGTTGTGAGCAATCTTTCAGTGTGTTGAGAAGGCTCCACACCTGGCTTAGGTCAACCATGGGGCAAGGAAGGCTTCACCAACTTTCTCTTTTGTCCATTGAAAGGGAGCAACTATGCAAAGTGAGTCTAAGCCAAATTATTGACCGCTTTGCCACCATGAAGGCGTGGCGATACAGCTTAATAGTGAAAAAATAATAATTTAAAAAGGCTCTATGCAGTAGTGTATGGCCTTATTTAGTTAAATTTAAGAGCTTTGATGTTCTATAACATTTTCCAGGTTGATTGGTGACAATGAGCCACCTCACCTTAAGTCAGAAATTATATTTTAAACCTTGTTTCTGGCCTTTATAGTCCATGTCGTTCTGGCAAAATTATGCTGTTTCCACACAGCTTCTAAATAAATATAGATGTGTAGACTTCTCCTGATAAAGAGGTGAAGGCCATAAAGAGACTTTTTGTTTATTTGTCAGTTACCTTATTTGTGAATCTTTGAGATGTGTATGTGTTTAAATACATATCATTGTACGGTACTCATGAATCTATCTTTGAATCTTTACCTTTACCAGTGCTTTAATATAGCCTACAGTATGACACTGACAATGATTTTGAAGCTCGTACATACCCTTCTGTATCCATCTATTTCATATTGTGCCCACGTAAGAAAATAAAATAAAATAAGTATTGGCAGTTGGGGGCCTGTGCCCCAGTAAAACTCTAGGTCTAGCAACGCCCCTGGATGGCGGTTAAAGCAAAGCGCAGTGAAGTATTGAAATACTTTACAGAAATAGGAGATAATAAGGCGAAATGTAAAATATGCCAAGCGAAATTGAGCTACCAGAGTACTACAAGTACTATGCGGCAACATATGCTCCTGAAACACAACGGTGAGTTCGGGAAAGCAGACCCGCAGCAACCAAGTGTGTCGGCTATTTTCACCGCCGCAAGACGCAGCTGTAATCCCGTACGTGTAGAAAAGATCACAACGCTCAGTATTTTTTTAGTTAATTTGCTGCAGTTTTATTTGCAGCTTTAAATTATTTGCAATGGTTATGCTACTTGTTTTTTTTTTATTTTTTAAAACGTTACAGGCCTTTGTTCAACGTGATTTAAATTGTGAGACGCATATTTCTTTTTGTAAGGAAAATGTGTTTTGAACGTTTGCAAAATAGATAATGAATACTTGACTGTTTTGATTGAGAATAAGCATTACATGTTTGGTTGGTAATATCGCCGTTCATCATTAGGCCTATTCCTGCTGCAGATGCGTTGCATTCTAAAAATAGATTAGATTAAACGAGTTCTCGATTGATCCTCGAGGAATTCATTAGATCACTCGAGTTTGGAATTTGCTAGCCGTGCCCATCTCTAATATTTACATTTACATTTAGGGCATTTAGCAGATGCCCTAAATGTAAGTTGCATAGTTCCCCTTTAACAGAGATCTATTGCTGGCAACACCAAGGTATTGATCAAACTTAAGTACACCTTTTCATTATTTAACTGACAAAATGACAGCCCCGTAATTTCAGTTTACATTGGGTCATTTAGCAGATGCTTTTATCCAAAGCGAATTACAAAGTACAGCTGAGAATAATCAGAGCATATATTAATTGGGATTTGCTTTATTTTTTCACACAATTCATCCCTTTGTTTACCTTCAGGTAACGTAGCTGCGTCAAGCACTCCTTCACAACAGTCGTGTCACTGAAAGTTTTATGTTGCCCCAAAATCCATGCAATCTTAAGTGAGCATTCATTTGCACGTTGCTGGCCTGTAAATGAGTGTGTGAAGACACGCGTAGACCTCTCATACTGAGCTCTCAGCTCGGATATTTTCCACGCTCTTACTTCTGCCAAGAGGGAATATGGGGAGAAGATGGAGTCCAAATTCCAGCAAGGGGACCTCAGGAGCATATGGCAGGGGCTAAAAATCATGATGGACTACAAACCCCCTCCCCCCTCCTCTGGAGGTGCAAGTAAGGAGTTGTTCGATAACCTCAATACTTTTTTTGCACGTTTTGACACCTGCCAAGGGGCCATTGCACCAGGGATTGAGAGTGGCAGAGTAGGAGGGAGCGGAGGACCACTCGTTCTCTCTGAACACGATGTCAGGACATTTAAGCTGGTGAACGCCAGGAAGGCTGCAGGACCAGATGAGATAGTGGGGCGGGTTCTCAAGGTCTGCGCCGATCAATTGGCACCAGTGTTTCGAGAAGCTGGTCAAGGCCCACATCTCCTCCTCACTGCCCAACACCCTGGACCCTCTACAATTCGCGTAGCGGCCCAACAGATCCACTGAGGATGCCATTGCTCACTTATTACACACTGTCCTATCACACCTGGACAAGAGTAAGGGGAAAGTGTTGAACATTGTGAGACTACTATTTGTGGACTATAGTTCAGCCTTTAACACTATCCTTCCCTCCACCCTCATCAAAAAGCTCAGAAGCCTGGGGCTGAACGATGCCCTCTGCAGGTGGATCCTGGACTTTTTAACAGAGAGACCTCAGGTGGTGAAAGCAGGCCGGCACACCTCATCCTCCCTCACCCTCAACACAGGGGCCCCCCAGGGCTGTGTTCTGTCCCCTCTGCTGTACTCCCTGTACACACACGATTGTGCAGCCACTGCGGACTCAAATAATAGGCCTAATCCACAACAACAATGAGACGGCCTACCTGGAGGAGGTGAGCTGCCTGAAAAACGGCTAACATAATAAAACGGTGTCAGAAAAACAATCTCCACCTCAACGCAAGCAAAACTAAGGAGATGCTGGTGGACTTAGGGAGGACGCAGGTGCAGGACTACACTCCATTAACCATAAATGGGACCCCTGTCGAGAGGGTGGATACATTTAAGTACCTCGGTGTCCAGATCACCGATGATCTAATGTAGTCTACCCACCTGGACACCATGGTAAAGAAAGCAAGACAGTGACTGTTCCATCTCAGGAGGCTGAAGAAATTTAGAGCATCCAAACCAGTCCTGCGGAGCTTCTTCACCTGCACCATCAAGAGCATGCTGACTGGGAACATCACCGCTTGGTATGGGAACACCACCATGCAGGACCTTAAGGCGAGAGAGTGGTGCGTTCAGCTGAGCGTACCATAGGGGGGCAACTCCCTAATCTAGGATTTATTTATATCAAGCGGTGCAAGGGCAGGACCACCAACATACTGAAAGAACCCAGCCATCCAGGCTACGGACTATTCTCTCTGCTCCGCTCAGGGAGCAGATACCGCTCACTGGCAGCAAAGACTGAGAGACTCAAGAAGACTTTCTACCCCCAAGCTGTCAGGTATCTAAATGGTAGATTAAGCCCTTTATAGCAACTGCATTTATATATTTATTTAAGTACCCGCCTTTTTTTTTTATTCCTGTGCAATAACCCTCTGACATCTTGAATGTATACTGTTTTGTTATGTTAGTTATGTGACTATTTAGCATGGAGCCGACTGAGAACATTTCACTGCAATGTATTGTGTATGTGACGAATAAAATCTGAATCTGAATCTGATACCTTTGTGGTTGGCTGTCCTGTTATTGTTGACCCTACCTAAAGTGTCTAAATGTTATGTACTAAGTCGCCTTTGAATGTCTTGCGTGGTTGCTGCTTACATTTGGCGAAATTCAGGAGAGGCGGGTGTAAAAGATATGGAAAACTGTTCATTAAATATCATGAGTTTCGCAAATGATAGAGCAGTTGTTGGTGTTTTAGAGCCATCTGCTGGTGTGATTGGGTATTGCAGATCTGCATCTGCCTTAAGGCCGATTCATACTCCGGATCCGGACGAAATTCGTCCGACGCCCCAAACGTTGCCTCCCGAACTACCCTTCATACCTCCGTCCAGTTTCAGCGTTGCTATGGATGTTACGCTAGAAATCCTCTAGAGGGCAGTGACTGTCGTTTCACAAATTAACGGCATTGACAATCGCAAACATGACATCTGTAGAGATGATTTTGCTTTGTGTCATCCGAAATCGGCAAAAATAAGTGCAAAAAGTGTGCGGTGGCATGTGACACCCCTCACCAACCTGCAGATTATCTCCTCAAAATGTTGTTAAATGACCAGTTACAACTCATTGCCAAAGCAGGGGAACAATAAAATAAAAAGGTCAGGTATATAGTATAATATAAGTATAAAACGTTAAATACAATATATATACATATCAGATATTATACTACTCTATCTATTTTCGCGAATGGTCTGACTTTTCACTCTCTACTGCCGCCTTGATTTCCGGTGGTATTGCTCTAGTTCTCCCGGAGCACTCCGGATTCGTAAGCTCAGTGGCGACGGACCCATTGACGGACGAAACCATAGACATCTTATATGATAGACGGAGCATCGAATGCTACCGCCTACTGGCGCTGACGAGACGCGGGGCCGCCATCTTGGAGTGGTCATCCGCTCCACTCAGTGTAATCCGTTTGGCTGGAGCAATGAATGGCTGGAGCATACATGTATGACAAAATCTTTTTGTCATACATGTAGCTATGATAAAGGACACATGGTTTGGCGTGCTTTATTATTCAATACCAATTATACCAATAGTACGGTAATGTTAAATCTTACTTGTGAAAAGTAATCCCCCGATTCCTATTGTGGATGGTCCGCCGATTTGAGCAGGAATACGCTGAACAACAGCCCGGCATTCTGTTTCTGCTGCTGTTGCTGCTCCCGGTTGACCACTCCAAGATGGCGGCCGTATTTCTCGCGTCCCAGCAGCCAATGCTCCGTCTATGCTATATAAGATGTCTATGGACGAAACACCTCCGGGACCGGACGAAACGGTCCGTATCCATATTTATCGTAGGGTGTGAATGACGAAAAACGGCCCAATCTGGCAACACTGCTGAACGTCCTTATGCTCCAGCATCAACGTAAATCAATGAGACCAACTGAAAACGAAGCCGGTATGAAACTAAAACTGTGATTCTGAATAAAGTTTAAATGATATCGAAATTCCTTTTGGATATTATTGAAGTTACAAGTGTGTCGATTTGTTAAATGGTTTGAACGAAGGTAAACGGTTGAAGAATTATTGAGTTGAACGATGTCTTAAGAAGTAGTTGTGTCAGAATGGGCAGAGTCACTGAAAACAGCTGAAAACGAAGCCGGTATGAAACTAAAAATGTCACTATGCTATCCCACAATGCAACCGGAGTCTGGTAACGAACGAAGAAGAGATGGCTGACCCGACACCACCAGAAAGACGTCGTAGAAAGCGGCGAAAAAAAGTAGACCGTACTACACAGTCAAGTGTGGTACGGTCAAGTAGTAGACACTGAACAGAAATAGTATGTACTAAGTATTCGGATTCAGCCCTGGAGTTTGGAGATATTTACATTTATCTTATAGACAATCCGTCACCTTACACCGCACAAAAAATGAAAGCCTACAAAAGTACGGTTAGCTCACTTTTTCAAGAGTGGGAGGGTTTACAACGTTGTCATAAGGTGAAAAACAGGAATATCTTCATAATCAAAGCAAAGGTGAGTTACTATTTAGCTAGCTCCCCGCAAAACGATCAACAAATAGCTTTTTTCTGAATCAAATAACTTTTAAGTAGCTCTTGTATTGACCAAGTAATGCGGTAACGTCGACACAAGTTACATTTTCTCAAGCATTTCTGAAGTTCCAGCGCAGCTGAGCTTTTTGATGCACTCTGAAATAAAACTGCTTAGGATCGTTTAGTGACGCCTCCACCAGTTTTGCAATTTGCAATACGTAATATATATTGTTTAATTACACATATGATTTTTTCAAAATGAAAATAACCCTCCCTCTGCCGTCATGGGGATCGCCACTGTTGCCAGATTGGGAGGGAATCTGGCCCAATCTGGCAACAGTGGCGATCCCCATGACGGCAGAGGGAGGGTTATTTTCATTTTGAAAAAATCATATGTGTAATTAAACAATATATATTACGTATTGCAAATTCTAATCTTATAGACAATAATACAGTTTTTCTCCTTTTCGGATGGGATCCGGTAAAAACTTAAACCCGGCTTCAATCCTCGGCGGTTAGTGCATCCAATCGCACAACAACTATCTGGCATATCGTTTTCACCTCAAAATACCAACTTTTGTTTCGTTTGGTAAAACTGGCCAAGTCCTGGCAGATCCTTGATAACCTCAAACCCTAAGTTTCGTTGCCAGAGAACGTTGTTATTGCCCGCCAGCCAGTCGTCGTGACATCACGTGCAAAGTATGAATTGACCGCCCTTGTTAAAAAAAGATAGTATTTTAAAAGTTGAATATCTGCGAAAGCGCGATTCCAAGCTATACGGAATATTTTAAAGTCTCTAGGTGTCACTAGAAGAAGAGACACCTAGATGAGTCTCTGGGTGAAAAATTTAGGAAAGAGATAGGTCCCAAAGTTTGTAGAGAATAAGAAAGAAAGAAAGAATAAAACTTATGAAGAACAATAGTTGAGCGCTGCGTGCAGCACTCACCTAATTCACCGCTAAGTATAATTGACTGCTGTCAAGGAAAACAAATGACTTTTTGCCTCTAATGACGCCTTTGGTAACACTCTGCAAGTAGTCCGGTAACTTGTCAACCCCAGCGACTTCGGTTGCTAAGCGACGTCAACGTCTTTGGCAGACTATTTCTCTGCTGATCAAAACTACGAATACTGGTAACAAATAATTGCAAAAAGACACACCATTTGAAGTTATTTCTTCGTTTTTGGCAAGTAGCCATGTAATAAGCAGGGTAATGTATAGAACGTCGCCGGTCATTATCGAAAATAATCCCCTTCAGGGCGAAGCAAGAAACCTCCGCTGCGCGTCGGTGTCCTGTTTCGAACATAGGAAAAGACAACAGCGGTCAAGTCAGCCATCATACGTAGGTATCTCGTAACGTTTTCAAAATAAAAGCCTTCACCTACGGTTGTGTGTATGTGTGGATCGCTGCGAACACTAACAGATCGGCGTGAAAACGTCCACAACAAACAAGGGTTCCCAAAGGACCAAGTATGCACGTGAGGTTTTCAAAGGACATTTTCGCCGAAACTATACAGTAAAATCACGTGGTTCCTTGTGTACAAGTAGTCAGTACAACGGTTAATATGGTCATATCAGTCAGTGCCGGAACCTATGTATAATTTTGACTATAGCTCACTTCAAAGTGCTAACATAATGCAATTTGCAAAGGCCAAATGCAATTTTTTGGGATTTGGAATGTATGCTTGTAGTTTGGCCCCATATGTCGTCATAAGGGGCCAAGCTACCTTCCCTTTCTTTGCCTTGCCCGCCCAGAGAATTTGGCCCGCCAATGAGTGTGTTTGATTACACACACTGTAACGCAAGTGTTGTACACTTTCGGAGCCCCACTACCGAGGCGGTGGTGCCTCAGCAGCGGGGCTCCGGCAGGAGACAATCGTGGGCAACAATCCCTTTCTCCTCCATGTCGCGGTTTCAGTCTACTTCAGATTGATGTGGAAGTTGAAGAACCAGAGATGTCGGAGAATTGACGCAGTTGTTTGAGATTCATAATATCGTCTGGAGGCACACATAGCTTTTGGCCGTGATAATATATATTATATGATATAGATATCAATTTATAATATAATATTATTGAGATATAGAGCTCCAGGATTCCCGCCGGAGCACCCGGCACCCTGTTCTAGAATATTTACAGAACACGGCCAAAGGCTGTGTGTGCCTCGCCTAGGGCTGGGTATCGAATTTCGATCCGGTTATGGCACCGACCGAAATGCTCCGATCCTATCGAATATCAAAACATTAAAAGTTTTCCGGTGCCGTATTTCGATACTCAATTAAATTAATCCCAGCCTGTCTGCCAATAGTAATATCCTTTTCAACTGTTTCTGGGTAAATGCTACGTCTGTGAGCCAATAATCATGTGGTATTAGTGGTTCCGAATCTTAAGTCGCTGGTGATTGGCTGTCCCATTTTCGGAGCGCAAGACACGTTTGTCTACTTGACCGTCACTATTTTTGTCAGCTGTAGCGTAACGTCACTCTTGACGTTGTCATAATGCCTAAAAGGTCCAAAGTGTGGCTCCACTTCGCTCAGGTGGACACCAATAGAGCCAGATGCTCTATTTGCCAAAAAGTCGAGCTGGCGAAAGACGGCAACACATCAAATCTTGCGAAACATTTAATAATGCACAAGATTAACCTCCGGTCGGACAGCAGCTCCGTGTTTGACTGTAAAGCTAAGAAAGCTAAGAAGGACGACGGGACTTCAGTCACCAGAGCCCTGTTTCAGGTAGCTGGTTTTGAGGCAACCCCGAGTTTGTTCGCTCTGAGTTAGTGGAAACTCTGGGTTTTCCGTTTCAGGTAGCAGGTTCAGCGCAACCGAGAGTTAGTTGCTGCGGCAACATACGCCGTGGGTCTAACCTGCTCGGGAGGTGGTTAGACCTACTCTGAGTTTGTTGTCTATAAGGCTGAAGGCAGCTCTCCGACAGAAGGAAGTGTTAGAAATGGCATGTCCTTTTCTACGAGAGCCTGTGGACGTAGAGGCTGCTGCGATCCTCAGAAGGAATCTCCGTGAGGAACGATTATTAAGACCCCGGTTGGATATAATTTATTTTCCTGATAATTTTCTTCCCGAGCGCTATCGTTTTTCAGCGCAATCTACCATTTATTTAGACCACCTTCTCAGCCCCCATGTTAACTGTCAAACGCACCGGGGGCATGCTTTAAGTTTAAGTTTTGTTTTTTTATTGCAATTAACGCGTGCAGAATGATCCGCCCCGTGTATCCCACCCGCTCTGTACAGTCACTTCAACGTTGTGGCTTTGCCATGATCAGAGTAGCTGACTAACCACGGACCTATAACTGCTGCAAGTCAAGAAACTCATTTTAAGAATGCAAGGCAGAAAAGACCCTGGTACTGCTTTTAACCAGATGCTGTTCTTCTCTACATGCACATGCTCAACATAATCGTCTGCATTGTTCACTGAAATAAAACCCTTTGAGTAAACTGTTCAACAAAATAACTTGTCCCACCACAGCCCGTGTTCTAATAAAGACAATCTACTTATTATGAGGATTCCTTTATTTCCTGAAAGCACAAAAAAAATTAAGTAATTTATATTGGGTATGTTTTAAGAGCAGGGAACACTATCCCAGTTTGCACCTCCCCCACCTCTAACTTATGTTCCGAAATTTGGATCTCCAAAGCATCCTTTTGCATCTTTTGAATTGTTACAATTGCATGGAAGTTGGTGAGGGCATCTGGTTCAAGTAGGGCGATGACGCCATCAGATGATTAGACAGTGCAATTACCTACTTGAGCCAGAATATTGCCCCATCTAATTTGCAACGCGCTGGGTTGCGTGTACATATTTAATTATTTTGAATAACCAACCTCTTATAAAGGCACTTCTATCCTGGGGGGTGGGGGATCCCACCCCCCAGGATAGATAACCTCATCCCAGCCGCTTCACACTCGGCCGCCAGCCGATCCAGTGAGTGCTGAAGGTCACAGGCCGATGATCCAATGAGGACCACATCATCTGCAAAAAGCAGTGACGAGATCCTCAGACCACCGAACTGCAACCCCTCCCCACCACGACTACGCCTCGATATCCTGTCCATGTATATCACAAACAGGATTGGTGACAAGGCGCAGCCCTGGCGGAGACCAGCACCCACTGAGAACGAAACTGACTGGCTGCCGAGGACACGAACACAGCTCTCGCTTTGGGAGTACAGGGATTGGATAGCCCTGAGGATAGACCCCCTTACCCATACTCCCGCAGCACCTCCCACAGTTTCTCCCGGGGGACCCGGTCATACGCATTCTCCAGATCCACAAAACACATGTAGACCGGATGGGCATACTCCCAGGCCCCCTCCAGGATCCTTGCGAGAGTGAAGAGCTGGTCCGTAGTACCACGTCCGGGTGGCGAAAACCGCATTGTTCCTCTTCAATCTGAGGTTCGACGATCGGCCGAACCCTCCTTTCAAGCACCTTGGAGTAGACTTTACCAGGGAGGCTGAGAAGTGTGATACCCCGGTAATTGCCACACACTCTCTGGTCCCCCTTTTTGAACAGGGGAACCACCACCCCGGTTTGCCACTCTTTTGGCACTGTACCCGACTCCCACGCGATGTTGAATAGGCGTGTCAACCATGACAGCCCCTCAACACCCAGAGCCTTTAGCATTTCTGGCTGGATCTCATCAATCCCTGGGGCTTTGCCACTGCAGAGATGTTTGACTACCTCAGTGACCTCCACCAGGGAAATTGACGACGAAACACCATCAACCTCGAGCTCTGCCTCCAACATAGTGTGATTCGGATTCAGGAGTTCCTCAAAGTGTTCCTTCCAACGTCCGACAACCTCCTCAGTTGAGGTCAACAGAGTCCCATCCTTACTGTACACAGCTTGGATGGTTCCCCGTTTCCCCCTCCTGAGGTGCCGGATAGTCTTCCAGAAACACTTTGGTGCCGACCGAAAGTCCTTCTCCATGGCCTCTCCGAACTTCTCCCACACCCGCTGCTTAGCCTCCGACACGGCAGCAGCTGCAGCCCTTCGGGCCTGTCGGTACCCTGCAACCGAGTCAGGAGTCCTCCAGGATATCATATCCCGGAAGGCCTCCTTCTTCAATCGGACGGCTTCCCTGACCACCGGTGTCCACCACGTGTCTGAGGGTTACCACCCCTTGAGGAGCCTAAGACCCTGAGGCCACAGCTAGCCACCGCAGCTTCAGCAATGGAGGCTTTGAACACCGCCCACTCCGGCTCAATGCCCCCAACCTCCACAGGAATGCCAGAAAAACTCGATATGCCCTTTCTAACTCTTCGGTCAAATTGTCCGATTGAAATTTGCTAATAATTTGTCTAAATAATAGTCTGCTGACAGCGCCCCCTCCTATCGATGCCGTAAATATGTGACGAGATGCCCTCTCTGTGATCACAGCTCTCCGTGGCTACGGAGGATTGCATTTCTCCACAGCCGTCGAAGTCCTCATATGCGATATGAACGACATTTATCCAGAGTGGGCCAAGCGCGAAAAGAATTGCCTGTGTGATCCTGTCTCTATTGTTTTGTGTGATTTGACTGGCAGTTTGTCTGCTTATAGGTCGGAATGAAGCGGCCACCGATTATTGACTAGATGGGTACTTTATTCTACCGGACTCGTTCGCTTCTTCACTAGACACACGCGCTACCGCTCGCTCTCCTCGCTCGTCCACTCACTCGCTGACGTCACTCACACACGCATACGCACACTGCCATTCTCCCGCACACACATATGCTACTCGTAACACTATGCCTCGTTATTGCGACGTTCATGTTTTTCCTCATCTATTGAAAGTTAGGCTATTAAACATGTTGCATTCTATACGGCCTGATTATGTCATTATTTAAGCTACATAGCCTAATAAGAAGCGCTAATAAGGATATTTGAATAAACCAACCAAACAGTTAAAGGGGCCCTATTATGCCAACCAGCAAAAAGCATCCTCCAACTGCAATCTTTGGTTATTTCTTTATTAATTTAGCTATACTTTAATAGTATTCTTTCGGTTCAAATCTGTTCAGTGTTCCAAATTATTTGTTATTAAATGTTACATTAAGATAATTGGTATTTAAGTGTTGTTTAAATAAAATGCTTTTTAAATTTAAAAGAATCGTGGGATGTATCGAACCGTGGGTCAAAAATCGTGATACAAACCGAATCGTGAATTTGTGTATCGTTACAGCCCTAATATAACCGCATTGTCTGATTACAGTTTAATTCTTTTTTCACAATTTAACAGCTCTCATTTTGAAGAATAATCACAGCGCCATTCATTTCAATGGGAATTGCGACGGTCTACACTTTCAACATAAAGTGAACATATTTATAATTTGAACTTCGTCCCAGCCTTTATACGACAAACTATAGGGTCTATAGCATATAACTGTGTTTTCTGATTACAGTTTAATGTAACAGTAAGCTGACAACACCGCAACTGCAAATTAACCACACAGAGATAACCATGGCAACCGGTCAAACAACACGGCATTCTGCGCGAGTTGCCCAGTTGGTGACGTAGGGTTTACTAGTGAAGCACATGCACATGGCGGAAGATCAACGTTTTACTCAATATATACTATAAATACATATATATATATACATATACATATACATACTTTACTATTGATTGACGTTGCAACCGTCTGTTGGTATCGACTGCGAGTTTTAAACGTTATGTACTTGTAAAACAGCACTAGACAAGGGTAAGTGTAGCCTTCCATACAGTGGCAATACAATGTGCTTCTCATAAATAAAAGAAAAAGGATAGTAGGTGATAGGCTACAAGGAAATAAAGGCGTTCTGTTTAGTTCTGACGTTTTTTTAATGGATAAAAGCCGTCTCGTTATCACCAGGACCACAAACGTGCCTATAGAAACAATTATACCACACAAACGTATGTGAAGGGTTTTGAAAACGTTGCGGGATACCACACAAAGGCTGTTTAGAGCAAAGGCGCACACCGATTTTTTGTGACGGCTGGCTTAACCGCGGATGAACGAATGACGGCTGACTTGACCGCAGTGAAAAGACAGCACTGTTCAAAATGAATTGAACTCCACTTTTCCTAACCGACGTCATTGCGCGACGGCGGGTATTGCCGACCTCTAGCGTCTCTAGAGTGAAACTACAATTTTCCGAAGATTGACTACAACAAGCACTCTTCGATCCATGCGTTCTTGTCGTATTAATTTCAATCACGTTACCGCAAAAGGTGAGAATCACTTAGGTCAGACTTGGCCAACGGGAATATTTTAGGCCACTTGAATTCAAATTCACATGTGAAAAAAAAAAGAGGCTAAACTTAATAATAATAATAATAATGCATTTTATTTATGGGCGCCTTTCTTGACACTCAAGGTCACCTTACAAAATCAAACATTCATAAGAGCAAACAAAAAACCAACAACAACAACATAATAAAACGTGTACAAGAGAAAACAGTGTGGTCATTCTAGTCCCAAGAATGCAACTGACTTGGCTGAATAGATACGTTTTCAGGTGAGATTTGAAGGTGATAATGGAGCTGGAGTGTTGGATGTCATGAGGCAGAGAGTTCCAGAGGTGGGGTGCTGAGCGACTGAATGCTCTTGACCCCATGGTAAACAGGCGAGCAGGTGGGAGGGTGAGCTGGATGGAGGAAGACGATCTGAGAGAACGGGTGGGTGTCTTGATATGGAGAAGCTCGGTAAGATACTGAGGGGCAAGATTGTTGATGGCCTTGAAAGTGAGAAGCAGGATCTTGTAAATGATGTGATATTTGATGGGGAGCCAATGGAGTTGCTGTAGGACAGGTGTTATGTGACTGATGGAGGGGGTTTTAGTAATGATACGGGCTGCAGAGTTTTGTACCAGATGTAATTTATGTATGGACTTAGCAGGTAAACCAAAGAGGAGAGAGTTTATAGTAGTCCAAACGCGATGCGACCAGGGTGTGAACCAGAATTCCTATGCAAAAAAGAGAATTCGCAGAGGCCCCTGGTCGGGAGAAGGTTTTCAGCTAAATCTATCGGGTTAGATTAGCGTGCGCAGCTTCCTAGCCCCTCCTTTGACAATGGCGTCACCATTACAGAGTGTTCCCGTGGACCTCGGAGCCTATCGTACAGGGGTCTCTCCGACAGAGGCTCTTTCGGGACCGATCCCTTGGCATTGCCTTCGAATATTCTTCATGAGAGATACAGGTTCTCATCAGAGGGTATTCGCTATTTGATCGTCCTTGTTGGACCTTATATAGACAATGCTTGCTGTTGCGCATTGTGTCTCTGTGAGAGAGTGGTAGAGTGGAGGTAGCACGTGAGTCTTGAATTCGTGCACGGGACACACATTTATGTGAAGCTTAAAAAGTCCCTATTCTCATGCATATGGAATACTTATTCAATAAAGGTTATGGAATTATTTGTTTGTGCTCATTTCGAACTTGAACCCATATTTTCAACGCCGTGCTGGCACCACATCTATGGGGATAATAGGCATGATGATAGACCGGCGAGGTTTGAACCCCGGTCACAGGCGTTCGGGTCTTATACCAATCCACTACGCCACCGCCACTACCTCTCGGCAGTTGTAAACATATGCAATACATTTCTCACATAGGGTGCATTTAAAGTGAATGCCCTAAATTATAGAATAAGGCAGGTTGGACATTGCTTATGCATTTTGAAATCATCATCATTCCATTGGGATTAATGGCGAACAATTCTGCATTTGGCATAGTTATTTTATAGACAATATGCAGAATCTTTTCATTTATACGCCTTTATATAGACTGCTTGATCTATCCAGGTTGTAAAGGTGAGTAAAATGAAGCGATAAACACCCCTTTCACGTGAACGCGCATTGAACCTAAAGCGGAAAACCTGGCTTGACTAATTGAATCCTAAGTGAGCTTCGTAGTACCATTTAACTGATCGCCCAAGAAAGCCTGGGTATGTTCAGCGAGGTTCGTAGTATACCTCACAGGTGCCACATCATTCACAACATTGGTTGGCCTCATGTGCTACATCAGTTAGCATCATGTGCCACATCATTCACAACATGAATTAGCCTTATACGCTACATCGTTTTATATAACACGCTATAGTGGTTAGCGTTCTATGATATAGCGGTGTGTATAACTATAGCCGGAGCGCTCACCCTCAGTCCGTCTCTCCAGCATGTAGCTGCAGGGGGACTTGCCATCAGTGGCTGGCTTCCAGAGCACCAGGGCTGTGTTGTTGTACACCTGCGGGACCTCAGGGGTTCCTGGTCGCTTAGGTACACCTGGACAAGGGGTAACCGTGGTTACCAGGGGGGAGGGGAGAAGATTAAAGGTCAGCCAAGTAGAAGTAAATGTAGTGAGTTGAAGGATCTGAGAAACTGCTGTGATGGAAAATCTACATGTTGTTACGTTTTTGGTCTATCTATGAACTTAAGTTTTGTTACTATTTTGTGTGATGCATATATTGCCTGCCTTCTACACTCCTTGTGGGTCATCTGAAGTGTGAACCTTCGAGGGTCGTGTGATGCATTTTATTGATGTGTGGGCCTGTTCCTCGACCCCCTGGCTAGCGTCGAGGAAGCAAAAGGGTTACATGGCACGGCCGCCACCCCCTTGAATGGCATCCAGGGGAGCTTCAATGGTAAAGATTACCATCTGGTAAACAAAGGCTTTTGGTTTATTGGGGGACACACCCCCTCCAGAACCCAACCCAAGTGAATAAGAACTCACGACTCAATCTGTGGACTTCTCCCGAGCGTACCTTTAGAGTATGAAGTAACACGCAGGGTGAACTCCTATCTGAGGCCTCAGATTATTATATTGTATGCCTGTTATGTTGTTTGTTGATGCATGTTGTGATGTATCTTTGTTCGTACTTATATTACAAATATATATGACCAGCAATTGCCTGCAAGTATTGTGTGCTTTTTGCATCTAAATATCTCATCTGTCTTAGACGCAATATCTGATAGAGAAATTGCCAGAGAGCATTTCTCTGGAAAATCCACCATTGTGAGCATAGGAGCACCATTGTTTGGCAGTCTTATCACTCGAAAAGCCGGTGACAATACACATTGGTGGAGTAGATAAGGAGCAAGAACTGCTCTGATGGACAGACTCTGATAGAGGATTCAGCCTCTATCTCATATCCAACGCCGTAACAGTAACTCGTGGGTCGTGATGTATGAAGCGAAAGGCAGATAGAGAAACAAGCCATTAAGCTAAGCAACCATGCAAGAACTTTCTAATTTTTTTACTGCTGCATCAATATTAATTAGTTTCCCCGCTCTTAATTGAAATTCAATTGTCGCACATTTGCATTATTGTGTCACATTAGCAAGACAAATATCACCATGAAAGACAAACTGCCATTTGTCAATAAGGTCAGTGTGCTCAGTGGAGCCTAATATGTTCTGGTTCGTTCAATGGAACTGTTTTCTTTCCACTTAATTGAAATGTGAGGAGCGGAATGAAAAAGGCTCTGTTGGAATTTACTAAATCTTGTTCTGTGCATAATCGTACAGCTTACATCCTAATGGCTCCAGAGTTGACTTACAAGCGAGACAAAGCGTGCAGGAGCTGGTGATGGCGGCCAAGGTGTTTGTAGCCACACATTCGTAAAGTCCGGCATCTTTCTGGTTGGTCTTCATGATCACAAGCAGCTGCCTGCCGTCTGGATGAGAGATCAGGCTGATCCTGTTATCCACCTCCACTGCTTTCCTATCTGTAAAGGTGGGGGGGAACACAGAACTTCAGGGGCTATACAGGTACCACTCACTATTCCTGTGGGAAAAAGTCTCATTTAGGACAGCAATTCCCATATGCCAGACCCATGAGTACAGGGCCTTGAAATATTTCCAGAAAATAAAAAATATATATGATAAGTTATATATGAGTCATGTTATTTCCTCCAACAAATAGACATAAAATCGATCAATATTAAACTAAACCACTATAAATTAAGCACTGTAAATGCATGTGTCTTTGCACTACTTTTGTGTTTATTTAAATCTCAGGTGACTTTTCTTGTGATTCTTTAATAAATTAAATAAATAATAAATATTTTATTTCATTGTTGAAGGGAGCCTTCATTACTGGGGCTTTAATTGTTGTGAATATGACACATAAACCATCTTGAAAGACCTCTACATCCAAAATTAAGTACTGCCATTTACTTGTTATCTAGAATATCATTTTACCCTACCCTTCATCCATGTGATTTTGGGAGGCGGGCAGCCAGCTGGAAGGCAGCTGAGAGTGACAGGATCCCCCTCCAATAAGACGTGGTCTTTCAGCTTGATGTGAAACACTGGGGGAAAGTCTGAGGAGGTGCGACTCTGCCTCTGTTTGGCGGTCAAGGCGTTGTCGTCTTTGGGGATGGAAGAAGGCTCTGAAAGCTCCGGTTGTGACGGCGATTTGTCCTTTTTGCCCCTGGTCAAACCCCAGCGGTCCCAGCGAGACCGCCGGTCACCCTCCGGAGTGCGGCAGGGTTTCTTCTCGGAGTTAATGCTGGAAGCGGACTCAAAGGACTCTTTGGATGCGGCGGCCGTGCCCGTCTGCTGGGCCAGCTGGTTCTCAGGGATGCCCATCTCCTTGAGACCCCGGCTCTCGGACTGGGTATGGCGATGGCGTGTGACAAGAGGGGTTCTCTTCCCCTCCAACTGCGTCTCTGTCCCCCCACTCCTCTCTTCTGACTGACTGCGGATCTTAGAGGCAATCACAGACTCTTTGTTCTCAAACTTCTTCTTTATCGCCAGGACCGGGGAATCGCTGACCGTCTTTAGATCTTTCTGGACACCGTCACCATCGGGGCGCCTCTTGACCTCTTTTTCCTTCCACTCCTCTGACTGGGCTCTGATTTTGGCCGAGATCCCCGCTACCTTGGACTCAAACTTGCGCCGCATGGCCAAAACGGACGACTCTTCTACTTTGCTTGGTTCTTTCTCACTGAGGCGCCTCTGCGGTGCTCCAGTGTGCTCCAGCTCCTTCGTGTCCAGAGACTTACTGCGGCCAAAAGCCCAGGCCTTCCTCTGTTTACTGGCCGAAGACTCCGGCGCCTTCTCTTCTCGCACCTCGACCGGTTTTTCCATTTTCTTATCGACAGACGAGGAGCGCTTGGCCCGCATGGAGAACCTCCCGATGAGACTCAGACCCTCTTTCTCCACTTCCCGCAGATCCGCAACCGATTTGGACCTCTCCTCCAAGCCCTTGGCCACCATCTCCAGAGGGGCGCCCCTCGGCCCGGGACGGTACACCTCCTCCCCCTCGCCGGCCTGCAGGCCCGGCACGGAGGATCTCTCCTCCGACTTGTTCCGGGTCAGTTTGCGTAGACCGCGCGTCAGCGAGGACTCGCGTTTCTTGAACCTGGCCTGGAACACCTCTTCAGAGTCTATGTCTTTGATGTCGGTTCTGAGCAGAGGCTGTTGAGGGGTGGTGAGGTCGGCGGTCGCCACTTTGGCAAACACTGCGGGGTGTTCTGGTAACAAAGGGCCGAGTTCGCCGTCTTTGGTTAAGGAAGCAGTGGAACCCCCGGAAACTATGGCTTGGTCGGGGTCTGGTTCCGTCGACGGGCCGACGAACGCCTGCATGACGCTCGCATATGCAGACGTCGGTTTAGTGGGTGTAGTTGGAGCAGCAGGAGATTCATGCTTGGACGTTTCCTTCTTCATTTCCAGGTAACCTCTCGGTTCTTCCTCTTCATCACCTCTCCAAATGACAATCCTTGGCCCCATTGTCAAGATTGACTTATTGGGCGATTGCAAACTCATGGGCCGGTCTTCCTCTTCGGCGGACTCTGTGCTGTGTTTGGTCCCTCTCTCTCTCTGTTCGTCCGCTTTAGTGTTCATCTTTTCCCCTACGATTGGCTTCCCTTCCAGGTTTTTGGTTTGCGGTTCCTGTTGGTCCGCTCTCCCGGGGGTCCTTGTGTCCTCTGACGCCGAGGCCTGTGAAGCGTCGAGCCACGTTGGCTCCTCCAGCGCCGACATCGAGGTGGCTTCTACAAGCTTCTTCGGCTCTATGCTGCCCTGTTTCGCCGACGGGATCTCCAGGGGGGCTCCGTACCTCCGGTGCAGGGGAATGGGCTGGGATTCGCCCTGGGTGAAGGAGGTGCTCTTCCTGAACACCCTGGTCCTCGGCGTCTCTTCCGTGGCCGCCTCCGAGGACGCCGCCCTCGTGAGCACCGGCGCCGCCGCCCGTGACCTCCTGGGGTTCCGGTCCAGGGACCCGGTCCTCCTTTCCCCATCGTCCATGCCGAGCGTCTCGAACAGGGGCCCCCGCAGGCCGCTCATCTTCTTGTCCCCGCCGCCCCCCCTCAGGAGCCGCTGCCTCATAAGCTCTAGCTTCAGGGCGTAGTCCTCCTGGCTCAGCTTGGACGCCCCGGGACTCGTGCTGCGGCTGGGAAGCTCCATGGAGACGGCCTTCTTCAGGCTCTTCTGGCTGGCCGCATCTCGAGGTTCTACGTCGTCACCCCCCACTTCCGGGGCCATCTGGAGGAGTAGGGCGGAGTCGGCCGAGCTGCCCCTCCGCATGGTCGCTCGTCTCGCCCTGGTCTGCGAGTCATCGGGGGCCTCCACACTCGAGCCCTTTTGGAGGGGAGCTCGCCTCGGTTTCCCCTCTTTATGCTCGGCAGAAACATCCTCCTCTTCTTCTTGGTCTTTGTCCTCTGTGCCGCTGTTGTTGGCTCCTCCCCCGACCCTCCCGGCGGCCAGCCACCGGTGGTCGCTCGACTGGGCCCCCTCCACGCCGCTCCACCCCGATCCGTCGGCCGTGTCCTCGTCGCCGGGGATTTCGTTCAGGGAGACCCTGGAGCCGGAGAAGACCATAGAGAGTGGCATGGGGATGAAGGGCAGCTCATCCACATCTTCATCCGAGTCGTCGGAGGATGAGGAGGCCGGCAGCGTGCCATCCTTACGGCACTGGCCGACGGCGATGGACACGTGCGTGAAGGAGTCGTCCAGGAGCTCCGCGATGGTCCGCATCGACATCTTGGATTTGTAGCTGATCAGAGAACGCTGCATCGGAGACGGAAAAGCGCGAGTAAATGTAAAACAATATGGATTTTTTATGATGATACTAATTCTAGCAAGTAGCCTGGCTCCACCCGCCTACATACTTAAACACGCCGCTCAATTTTCATTTCCCTTCAGTACTACGTCTGGGTTTGCGGTATATTCGCGGGTTTTCTGCAATGACTTAACAATGACGTAACAATGTAACAATGACGTTGAGGTTAGTTTGAGTTGTAGACAAACGTTAGTGATTGGTTATGGCAGATCCAGAGTGGCACTGGGCAGATCCAATAGTTTTAAACTCCAACATACACCCGCCTTCAAGTGAGTTCAACGTTTGTCAATGGAGAGAGGCCAGACTCTTTGTGCAGATGAAATGAAGTATGATGCCGTGTTCCAATATCCATACTATCCGTACTTACTAGCCTAAGTTTGAGTACGTAGGGCGTTCCGATTCAGATCGGGCGAAAATAGGTGTACTGAAAGGACCCGGATGGTGTACTCAAAACGGTCAAATCGCGAAGTGTGGATCACCATAAACTTTTCGCACTCAACGGCAGCCATCTTAGCTACGTAGCAGAAGAGGGCGGAGCCAGGCTGAGCCAAAGTCGGTGCATTTTCCACATAGCCTGCATTAATAGTCATTTTGTAGCTTTTTATAACAGCTAGTTGTAAAGAATTCACAGTTCAAAGCGGGATGTTTATTGCGAGGGAGGAGCCGCGGCGGCAGTCGTGATCGTAATTTCCGGTTATTGCAACACAGAGTATTCGATTTGGAACAACACTGACATCAGAAAATTAGCGCACCTAGTGATTGCGGATAGTGTACTTGGTTTAAGTGTATTCATGGAAGTATGGATATCGGAACACGGCACGAGAGTCTGGTAGGACCAGGCTAGCTAGCAAGTACTCAAAGCTTGCTTTTGATCATCAATAGCTTGACCATCATACAATATATTTAACATGGCGATGTTGTTTTGTTATGTTGTTTGTCCTACCTGCCAGCGTCTTCGAGAGATGACTTGTTTCAGCATCGCTGTGTTGATGTTTTTGTTGTTGGAGGACTGTGTTGCAAAATATGGAAAGAAAAAATTAGAAGTTATTCACAGCATGTTCCCAAAAGCGGGATTAGAGGGGAATCACCACACTCTGCTTTTTCCTAATATTAGAGAGTAAACCGCTCCATATGCCTGTTTTGAAAAAATCCGGAACTGAATCACCTTTTCAGTGAAAACATCGGATGAACACCATTTTTCCAAATCGGTGCAATTGAGACTGAATATCGCGGCATGACGCCGATTGTTCCACACCACAGATATGAAGCAGTGCTCTTCTATATTAGATAGCAGCCGAGTGTGGCGGCTCCCCTAAAGTTGTTGGCTGTTGTGTCCCAAACTCATAATGTACCTTAAACCAAGGATGTCGCAGGCACTCCACTGCGGTGGGTCGCCTGTAAGGGGGAAAGAATATATCTTATTTCCCACACCTAAATAATCTAGAAATTATATATATTGTTGTAATTCGAATTCTTAGATCTTTAACCAATTTCTCCTCAAGACCCCTGGAGGCTATGTGTTTTCTAAGGTGTACAATACAACAGATACATTTGTTTGAGTAACCATCATAATTTCAGGAGAATTAGGGTCCAGAGGGCTGTCTTTCTGACAGTACGCTTACTTCCTTCTTTTATTTACACTTCCTCTTTGGCGACTCTCTGCATGTGCAGAGCACGTTAAATGATAGAATCTATTCTAGTCTGAAAAACAATCCACCACAACCACTCCCGAACGGGAGCGTGAGGGGAGAGGAACGTACAGCTGGTCCGCCACCAGCAGCTTGATGACAAATCCCTTGGCCTCCTTGCAGAGGCCGGAGAACATGGCCTCCTCGAATGCCACGTTGTAGCCGCGCACGTTGAGCGCCGTGGCGCGGTCGTTCTCGCCGGCAAACGGCGACACGCCCGTCAGACTGAAACACACGCGACACGGTGGCTGTGAGGCTTGGGGGAAACATGAGACTCGTGTCAAACCTGACCTGAGTCTCATGATGGTTTCCTTGTTTGGCGGACGGCTTGGTCAGGAACGTCTCTCAGGAATGTGGTGGACACTTTACCGGTAAAACCGATTTCACTTAATGTTTCAATTTCACTTAAAGTCAATAACACCAAAATGTACCACTACTACCACTTGATACCTCTATGAGGATATATATTTTAATATTAGATTTGCCTTCTCTTTCTCTCTTCTCAGGACTGCAGCCCCCCAACCCCCCTCACTCTCACACATCACAACTATGGACTGGACTTGGCTGCATTCTTATTCAAGTTATTATTGTTATTTATTTATTTACTTATCTATTTATCTTTTTTTATTTTTATTTATTTATTTATTAATATATTTATATTTATATACTATGCCAGTGGTGATGCTCTAAACTTAATTTCGTTGATTAACTCTGTTAAACAAGGACAATAAAGAATCTGAATCTGAATCTTTCTTATTTAAAATGTTTATTGATATTTTATTCTCATTACTTATTATTGCTTCCTCACTGCCCTTCTGCTGTGATGCCCAAATTCACAGATTTTCTTAATTTCTTTAAGATATCCTTAGACTTATTGAATCTTATCTTAAGTGACAATCAACACAGACAAGAGCAATGAATATTTAGCAAAATAATCTCAGACGTGGGTGGTGATACACAATATGTTGAGACACATTTCTGTATAGGTCATACATAAAACATGAAAACCACTTACCAGAGATAGGTTATCACACCGACGGGCCTAGAGAGAGAGAGAGAGAGAGAGAGAGAGAGAGAGAGAGAGAGAGAGGAATGGAGAGCCAGAGCGAGAGAAAGAGGGAGATGGAGAGGTAGCAAGAATGCGAGGAAGAGAGAGAGAGAGAGAGAGAGAAAGAGAAGAGGAAGAGAGGAAGAGAAAAAGGGATAGATAAAAAGAGAGGGATAGAGAAAGAGAGAGAGTGAGAAAAAGACCAAGGAAGAGGGAGAGAAATGGACAGAGTGAGAAAGAAAGAGAGAGGGGGATGGACAAAGAGGGGTTAGAGAGGGAGAGAGAGGAAGGGTAGAGAGACAGAGAAAGAGAGGCAAAACGGGGGACATGATAAACCATTATAGAGAGCAGATTAACAGCACATTAAAGGTCATGTTTGATATGTCTGTGGTAGTTATGTTCTTAAAGCGGCGGGGCCAACCGCTCGAGCAGGTGCGCACAGGTGGCAGCTCACCAGATGTCTGTTGCCGTGGAGACGGGGGTTTGGTTGACGATCTCCGGGGCGACGTATTCAGGCGTTCCGTATCGGCAGTAGTGCTGTCCGGGCGACTCTACTTTCAGCGCGCTGCCGAAGTCCACGATGCGGATCTGCTCGCTGCCCGGCGCGGCCATCACAATGTTCTCTGGCTGTGGGAGAAAGTGAACATACAGAAATAAGTTATTGTTTTGTTTTGTTTAGTTTTTTTATTTATTTGATTTTATTAGTACATTTTTCCTGTCAGAAATGGTGCAGAAGTGTGATGCGGTTTATGTCTCTGGAACGTATGAATGTAGCTCGAGTGTAGCTACTTTATTTTATCGGTTGTATTTTATATACCTAATAAGCATATTCCGGTGTTAGTATTCAGCCGAGACCCTGAATAAAAATATAATTAGCTTCCATAGGAATACTGTTTGACAGTTTACTTTTTATAACTATTTAGTCATTGTCTTGTCCTGTCTTGTCTGTCCTGTTGTAAACTCCACTGTACCAAAACAAATTCCAAACGTGTTTACATGTCATGGCAAATAAAGTCTTCTGAATCTGAATCTGAATCGAGCAGACGCTGTTATCCAAAGGGACTTGGCGTTAGGGGAGCTTTGCTCAAGGGCTGCTACCGGTTGCGTAACATAAGGTCTTCTGCCCATGAGTCTGCGGTAATGAGTGCACCTTCACGTCCAGGTGAGCGATGTCTTTCTGGTGCAGATAGCCCAGGCCTTCCAGGATCTGCCACACACTGGAACGGATCTGCAGGGAAACGAAAACACAATTGTTTTAAATTAAATAAATGTATCGTAGCAAACACTTTTCTTCAAAGCTCGCCCCCGCTTCCACCCCTCCTACTTATTGTATGTTGTACATCCTGGCACTGAATTTAAGCACTTATTGCATGTCGTACTTAGTTATCATACTTGTGTCGCATCTTATCCTTTGTTAGCCTTAGTTATGTATGGGGAATGGGTTAACCTAGTGATTGTTAATGCTTGTTTCTTGGTTCGACAAATGTACTTGTTGTAAGTCGCTTTGGAAAAAAGCGTCTGCTAAATGTAAATGTAAATGGACTGCATTTATATAGCGCTTTATCTAACCATTGGCCACCCAAAGCGCTTTACAATATTGCCTCACATTCACCATTCACGCACACATTCACACACCGACGGCGGAGTCAGCCATGCAAGGCGACAGCCAGCGCGTCAGGAGCTAACAGTCAGGGTTAGGTGCCTTGCTCAAGGACACCTCGACACTCGAACCAACAACCTTCAGGTTACCAGCCAACCCGCTCTACCTCCTGAGCTACTAAATGCCCTAAATGTAATTGTAAAGCTCTTCACAGTGAATTTGGATTCATGTGATTAAGGTGCAGGTGGTGGGTCAGGGGGCATCTTGCTCTAGTGGGATTCAGGTGAGGGTGCGGACATTGGGGAATGAACCCAGTATCTTTTGGTTTGTTAATCCTAATAATTATAAATTATGATAGCTCATTGATTTTAATAAAGAGTGCTTTTCAATGTATCCCCCACTCTTACAGTGAGGGTGGGGGATACATCCCTCTACCGGTGACGTGTTTGCCATGAGTATGGAGGACCCCAGGGGTAACCGGGAGTAACCAGGGGGGTCCCACAAACATCTCAACACTGACCTCCGACTCAGTGACCGTGGTCTTCCGGGCCAGCCTGTCCACGAGTTCTTCATGACATCTTTTTGTGGCAAAAGAAACCAGTTTAGGAAAAAATGATTTTGGGAAATATTTCAGGCCTTGACTCTGCATTGTGGCGTGGGCAACCCCCCCCCCCCCCCCCCCCTCCCACCATCCCTACCCTCCTTCCCCTCTCTCACCTCCTGAGGCTATGAATTATACACAGGAGGAGGAGGATTCGCCCACACACCTCTCTCCTTCTCTCTCTCTCCCCGTCTATCTATCTCTCTCTCCCTCCCTCCTCTCAGTCTCTCCCTCTCTCTCCCCATCTATCTCCCTCTCCCTCTTTCTCTCTCCCTTCCTCTCGCTCCCCATCTATCTCTCTCTTTCCCTCTTTCTTTCTCTCTCCCTCTCCTTCCCCCTCCCCTTTGATGTCTCTTCCTCCCTCCCCTCTCCCTCCCTTTTGATGTCTCTCTCTCTCTCTCCCTCCCTCTCTTTCTCCCCCTCTAATTCCACAGATCTGGGATGAGTCAGAGCTCTGGTTGGTTCCCCTGCCGCCCCCAGAGTCTTCTATCTGCTGTTCCTGGGAGGCAGAAGCTGTCCCTGTTTCAGAAGTAGTGAGCTGGGTGTGGTAGTACGTGGGTGGGTGAACTGTGAATCCTCATCACTGTGTTACAGACAGGCTACACAGATGTTAGGATGTCGGGCCTTGAGGGGAGATTGATGTAGATATTTTTAACAGATTGGATGTTAACAGATTTTATTAGATTGGATGTTGTGATTACATTTTTCGGTTTTGGACTACATTTTACCTGCAAGAATAGTCGGATTAGTCTTAAATAGTCAGAGATTATGAAACATTGGTGTATTGTTTCTATGTTTTACCAAGCCTAAAGACATATGGTGCAGACATCACAAACGCCCTTAAGAATAGTCAGATTAGTTTAACAAGAAGGATTTAGAAATATTTGTGAATGAGTATTTCGTTCTTGGGAGGAAGAGGACATCTTTGGTTAGTCAACAAGCAGCACAGCTTGGCTGTGCTGCTTGTTGGCTGGTGTTGTCTCCTGGCTGATTCACCACAGTGGGGAACTAGGATCAAGATTCATAGCAGACTATATTCTCTGTCAGTTAGAACCAGGGCGGTCGTGCAAGCAGTGGAGTTCAAACCCAGAACCTCTCGTTGTGAAACCCCAACACTAGACCAGGCCCGCTCCCGGGCGGTGAACCCTGACGAAGGCTTTTGTGTTCGGTTGAGTCATACATCGCACTGTGCCTTATTTCATCAGCGAAAAGTAGCTGCTACTGCTGCTACTACCACTCCCACGGGAGTCAAACCTGACATCTAAGTGTTTTTAGTGGTGGGCTTCTAGAACACCCCTGCGTCCTCCTATCGCACTACGTATCCCAGCATGCATCCCTTTGTAGGTGGAACATGCTGAGATCGATTACGATAACTGACACATAAACACAGACAGAACAAATTAAAAAAATACAGTGCGAATATATGTGTATATAGTACACAACTTCAGTCCAGCCAAGTCTGTATAATCCTTTCACACAGCTATGATCTCAAAGGGCATGGAATATTTAATTATCCATTATTATAATTATTTAGTACGTCATTCATTAATTGTTGAGTGTAGTAATAAAGTGATTATGTCTGTATAAAAGGGTTTTAATAGCATCAAAGAATTGAATTAATGTAATCTTTAAGCACAAAAAGGATGAGGTACACTTGGAATACTGGACTGGTCGGGTGTCCTGAAAATCTGGTCATACAGCAGTTCTGCTCATCGATCGCTCACTTTAATTGTCTGCCTCGCTTACTGGAAGATGCTTATGATGAAAAAATTAAACGTCCCAAACGTCAATATTACGAAGCCACTCGCAGGCAGTATATAACAAAAATGTTGGCACCTTTCATTTAGAATCATATCTTTCCAAGCCTGGTTATTTTGCTTCTCATTTAACTAATTCAGTGTTATGATGTATGCTGTTCTTTTCTATTGACTATCCACTTGCTCACTTAATAGTATTGCTTATATTTTATGGTGATTCTCTTTTTCCTATTTCTTATTTAATTTCTATGATGTTTCTGTATGTCTACTATTAACGCCTGCATTCATTTCAGTGTCTCATGTTATTATACTCGAAGCACCAGTGCCCTACCACGAACCTCGCGGAACATACCCAGGCTATCTTGGGAAAGCCTGGATCAACAGATACGCAACTCGCGATCAGAGTTAAATGGATCTACCAAGCTTACTTAGGATTCGATTAGTCGAGCCAGGTTTTCCGCTTTAGGTTCAATGCACGTTCACGTGAAATGGGCGATTATCGCGTCATTTTACTCACCTTTACAAACTGGATAGATCAAGCAGTCTATATAAATGCGTCTAAGTGAACAGATTCTGCATATTGTCTATAAAATAACTATGCCAACTGCAGAATTGTTCGCCATTAATCCCAATAGAATGATGGTGATTTCAAAATGCATAAGCAACGTCCAACCTGCCTTATTCTATAATTAAGAGAATTCACTTTAAATACACCATATGTAAGAAATGGATCGCATGTTTCAACCGCTGAAAGGTAGCGGCGGTGGCGCAGTGTATTAGTATAAGACCCGAACGCCAGCGACCAGGATTCAAATCTCACCGGTCTATCATCATACCTATTGCCCCCATAGATGTGGTGCCAGCATGGCCTTGAAAATATGGGTTCAAGTTCGAAATAAGCACAAAAATATAATTCCATAACCTTTCGTGAATAAGTATTCCGTATGCATGAGAATTGGGACTTTTTAAGCTTGACATAAATGCGCGCCACTTGGGAGTCGAACCCCCCGCGCAGAAAGTCAAGACCGACGCGGTTACACCACTCCACCACTCACAGAGACACAATGCGCAACAGTAAGCATTGTCTACATAATGTCCAACAAGGACAATCAAATAGCAAATACCCTCTGGTGAGAACCTGTATCTCTTATAAAGAATATTCTCAGGCAATGCCAAGGGATCGGTCCCGAAAGAGCCTCTGTCGGAGAGACCCCTGTACGATACAGGCTCCGAGGTCCACGGGAACACCCAGTAATGGTGACGCCATTGTCAAAAGAGGGGCAAGGAAGCTGCGCACGCCGATCTAGCTACATTAGCCTCTTTAGCAAACACAAAAACAAACAACACTACTTGATATTGTATTGCACGCACAGCAAGACCATGCAATGTATAAATTGGTCGCTAACGAAAGCGGCGCTTAGTTGATTAAGCCCGGTTAGAACTAACGCCAACTTCCACTTGAGGCTAAAGCCGTTCCATCAACCCAGTTCAGCCGCGCCTTGCTCAGGTTAGTTCAAGCCAGGCTTACGTTATCGTGGATTACGCGCGCTCACGAGATATGTAACCAGCCCAGAACCGTGAATGTCGAATCATGGCTCAAATGTCTGAAAAGGACCGTGCGGGATCTTTTCCAGCGGCGAACAGAAGCTGCTTGTGGATTTCTTTGAGGATTACAAGCATATAATAACTCAAAAAGGGAACACCGTAACCATTAATGAAAACAGCCTGGCAATAAAATCGCCAATCTTTTAAATGATTAAGTAGTATTAAGCAGAACATATTTTAATGTAATATTGACTGTAGATTAGAAATCAGGAAATGGTCTTGAGGTAACTTGTCGGACTTGCACCCGGTTGTCCGGAGTTCAATCCCCACCTAATTAGTAAATTAGGAAGGATTGCTCGAGAAAGCTAAACATTTTCATGCCATTTATTTTCCATTTATTTTAATAGGCCTATTCTAAATTGACTGACCATAGTATTTTTCTCAACAGAAGTCATCTTGGCTGCCTGCCGTGAAACTTACCTGAATGGAATTTATGTGGCTGCAATTTCCCATGCAGCATTGTCTTTGTCATTGTGACAAAGAATTATCAGTAACATTAATATTAACATTAACTTTACCATGGGTTTTTGCAAGTCATATTTGGGTTCTAGGGATATTGTAAGACATATTTATTACATAAAAAGTCAATTGTTAGGCCTAATTTCTCTGATATAAAGGAAATGACAAAAATAAGCCAACAGCATGAATTCAATGACGTCCCCAGGACGCAAACTCGGGTCACCCGTACTATAGTCTGGCTGAGCGGAAATGGACAGCGTCCATAGCGCTAGCGTCCGATTCCACCGCTTCTCCTCCCCTTCCTGTTGCTGGCTTTCCCGTATTGTGCTCCCCCTCAAACTCGGAAACTAGGCAGAATGGCGAGTTTTGAAGAGGACTTTGACAGCGCTGTAAAGCTAGCATGTTTGGCTCTTTCCGTCGAAAATTGCAAAGAACTTCAAAATATTTGCATAGAGCATTTGCTGAGGAAGAAAGATGTTCTTGCCTGTTTTCCCACAGGCTATGGCAAAAGTTGTATATATCAAGCGTGGCCTATTGTGTGCAGCGGGCTAGCAGGGGTAATGTTCAATTCGACCTCGGAGACTTGTAAACACAATATAATACAACTATAAAAGGATCTTCACATAGGCGACATACATCTTTAATCGTTTTTTGTGGCGTTTGCGGTTGGGATTGAGACATCTCTCTGACAGCCTCTGAACGTGAAGACGTTCCATCAAAATAATTCCCCTCCCGGCACTATTTTGCATGGACACCGCTGCTGCTTCCCGGGGTTAGCCCCGCCCTAGACGATTGTGATTGGTTTAAAGAAATAAAAACAGGCCAGCCCAGTTTCCCCCCGGATAGACGGCTCTAAATAGCGTGGTTCCAGACCATTCTACTTGCTGTAGTTTGGTCTGGCTTTGCGAGACTACCCGTACTATAGAGCAGATGCTAGACCACTCACCCAACTGCTGGTTCCTAATTTTGATAGAATACTTAAATTTGTCTGAAAATGTGTTTAGAAAATATCCACGGTAACAATAGATAGCAATTATTTTCATTATTTTATTTGCATCATTTAATCTTAGACCCTTAGTGAAAATATACGCTGTTTGTACTTCATATATGTACATTTATGACAAAATCGCGAGGACCAGGCTTGGCGGAACCTTCTGCTGGTACACTTGTTTCCGACAGATGGGACTCTGAAACACCGCTGAAGTAAGCCTGGCAGTTAGCCTGGTACCGACCAGGTTCATTTGGTCAGATAAATTGCCATGGTTACTTAGCGGAGATTCCCTTAAGTCACGTTGATGTAACGCAACTCTAGCTTAAAGTAGCGAGGCTAAGCAAAATAAGCCGGGCTTTGCCTTTAGCTTGGTTGATGGAATACCCCCCAGGGCCTTTTGAAAGACTGAATCTTTATTTAAATTAATTGCTTTTTGTTGTTCTGAAAGGCTGAATGCTGCCCGGGTTTCAGTGTACCTCACACAAGCGCTCTGTCTTCTCCCACTTGGTGAGACAGAGCTCTGGGCTCAGAATGTAGGATTAACCTCCTAAACATAGAAACTAGAAAATATAAACTATTTTGTTTGCTTACAGCAAACCCAATGTATATGTTACAAAAAGAATATGTAAAAAAAGAAAAAGTAACAAAAAAAAGTCAATTGATAACCATTTGACTATTCTGAAATATTAATAAAATCGAATATAATATATATAGATATATATACATGTTTATATCAAATGTAAACAAATATACAAAATAGACATTTTATAAAAGATTATTGAAAATACCAAAAATACTAAAATAATACAAACCAAACAGATGATTCAAACCTTAACAACAAACGAGTCTAAAGAAGGATACAGCTCCAGCACCAGCACCAGCGTGTTTTTCTTCTCGAAGGCGTCATGGAGGAAGGCGATCCTCTGGTGATCCAGCTCCGACAGCAGTGCCATCTCGCCCAGTGCTGCTGCTTTCTGCTTCCCCCGGGACGACACGAACTTGGCGGCAAACTCCGCTGGCTTCCCGTTGTTCTTCGTCTTCTGCGTCACCCTCTTCACATACGAGAACGCCCCCCTGCGGAGGAGGAGGAGAGACAATCGGTTGGTGGAGAGTGACGGGGTGGAGTGTGTGTGGATGGGGCGGCATGTGGCTCAGAAGGTGGAGCGGGTTGGCTGGTAACCGGGAGGTTGCTAGTTTGATCCCCGGCTCCTCCTAGCCGAGTGTCGGCCTGACTATTCCCAACAAACTGGCTGTCGCTTTGCATGGTTAAAACTGCCGTCGGTGTGTGAATGTGTGCATGAATGGGTGATTGTGAGGCAATATTGCAAAGCCCATTGAGTGGCTACTGTTTAGAAAAGAGCTGTATAAATGCAGTTCATTTACCATGGCTGGTTGTAGCAGCCTCACCTGGCCCCGATCAAACTGATTGGACACTGGGACTGGTGAGGCCGCACACCCGTGGTGCATTGAGCAATCAGTGCACACAAGTTAAATGAGCCGTCACCCCACACATTTAGGAGAGCTATGACATGGCAGCATTCAACACCTGCGCTGTGTGTCGTGTACTCCAAAACTCAGCAATAAACCTGTTTAAACATCATCACACTGTGTCCTGGTCCTCGGAGGAGCCCAGTAAAGCCACCCAGGTGGGCTGTGGGTAGGCTAGAGAGTGTCGATTTGGCAACCACACAGATTCACATGTCAAACACAAAAAGACGTTTGCGTGTACCTTCCAATCTCCTTGTGGACATGGTAGTAGTCAGTGAGGCGTCTCATCTTCCTTAGGATGCTGCCTTCATCTTCTGCCGGAGCCACAGCCTGCTTCCTCTCTACGCACACACAAACACATGCATAAACATACATTGTGACACACACACACACACACACACACACACACACACACACACACACGTTTAATTAATGTGTGTGTGTGAGAGAAAGTCTATCTACTGTTTGTAGGTGAGCATCTGTCTTTGTGTATGTGTCTATCAAGGTGGGGTTTGTGTGTGTTTGTGTGTGTGTGTGTGTGTGTGTGTGAGAGAGAGAAAGTCCATTAGTGACAGATGGGTTTCACTGGAGTTTCAGGACGCCTGTCCTGTGTCAGCAATATGGGCCATCTAGACCCTAAACACAACAGCTTCTCCCAGTCCAGAGAGGAACGACCATTTATGGTCACATCCTCAGGCAACAAAAGCGGTTCCTTTATTTCACTGACAGCTCAGCGGGAGAGTGACTAACATTTCAGATGGCTGGGGGGGACATTTAGAAAACTGTGGAGGGTTTAAAATAGAAAATATCAAATCTGCGCACAGAGCGCCTGAGAAAGGGGAATGTATATAATGTGTATAATGTATATAAAACGCAGCCAAACTTTCCATGGCCAACATAAACTTTGTTATTGGTAATATTATTTTTGTCGAGAGCTGTACAAAATGAAGCAAAAGAGGTTTCTTCAAGCCTATCCACTGGAACCAGTATTATGAAAATGAAAATAAACAATGGCTGGGGGGATATATGGGTTTTGGATAGACATCCTGCCTCGGATCAGTACCTCATGTGTTCTTGACAGTGGTGATGAGTTCATGACAGTAGTGTTGCAGACATAGCTGTAGTCATGCATTCATAATGGCAGTTTTGCATTCATAGCTGTAGTGTTGTGTTCATAGCTGTAGTGTTGCATTCATAGTGGGAGTGTTGCATACATAGCTCTAGTTGTGTGTTAATAGGGGCAGTGTTGCGTTCATAGCAGTAGTGTTGAGTTCATAGCGTAGTGTTGTGTTCATAGCTGTATTGGTGCATTTATGACAGAGGAGGTGTGTTTACGACCTTGGTCTGAAATTGGTGGTGCATTCACGGTGATCAAGGTACGTTCATAGCAGTTGTGGTTGGTTCATGGAAGTGGTGGTAGGTTCATAGCGCTGGTGGTGCGTTCATAGCGTTGGTGATGCATTCATGGCCATCAGTATGCCCATGACAGTGGCGTATTCAAGACAGCAATTAGTGTCAGATGTTTCCTCACCTGCATGGACGGTGACCTCAGCCTTGCAGGAGACGGCCCCCGCCAGATTCTTGGCAGTACAGGTGTACACGCCGGAGTCTTCCGGACGGGCGTTCAGCACCACCAGGGAGTACTCTGGATCATCGTAGACGAACGTGCAATGGCTGCTCTCTGAGAGGTGGGCCTCGTCCTGCAACCAGCGGTCAAGATTAACAATTCGGCGGGAAAATATTTGCATTTTTCCGAGATCTTCTTCCTTTATTCAATCAAGGCTCTGGGATGAGATAAGATAAGATGCCACTTTAAAGGTCCCATGACATGCTATTTCATGGATGCTTTAATATAGGTATTAGTGGGCCACTAACACAGTATTCAAAGACGTTCCCGAAATTCAGCTGTGGTGCAGAGTTACAGCCACTCCGAGCCAGTCGCACATTGAGCTTCCCCCAAATGCGCTGTTTTGGTGTCTGTAGCTATAATGCAAATGAGGAGGAGCGAGGTGGGCAAAGGACGAGGGTGGGCGTGTGGCCCTGAGCAGCTTGCAGCCACGGTACCATGCGCTCTGTTTACAGTGGATGTATCGCAATGGCGAGGCGCACACAGCCTTTAGCCGTGTTCTGTAAATATTCTAGAACACACGGGAGTCCTGGAGCTCTATAACTAAATAATATCGTATACATAGATATCTATATCATATAATAGATATTATCACGGCCAAAAGCTGTGTGAGCCGATATTATGAATCTCAAACTACCGCGTTGGGTTCTCCGACGTTCCTGGTTCTTTCACGTCCACATCAATCTGAAGTAGACTGAACCGCGACATGGAGGAGAAAGCGATTGTTGCCGGGCAGCACTTAGGCACCTCCGCCTCGTGCAGCGCTGAGGCGATTGTCTCTCGGCAGCGTCCCTCGGCAGCGGGAAGCGGGACTCAAGCGGGAGACATTCGCGGCCAACAATCCCAATCCCAAGTTCCTTTCCCCCAATTCCTTCTCAACCATGGCTGAGATAACCCCCACTACAGTCTCGTTGTGGAAATACAAAAGACGTCAAAGAACGAACAAGAAACACTTGCGTTACAGTGTGTGTATTCACACACACACAAATGTGGCGCTCGCACGGTCGTGTCTCATTGGCGGACCAAATTCTCTGGGCGGGCCAGGCAGAGTAAGGGGAGGAGCTTAGAAGCTATGTGATGACCTATGAAACCACGTTCCAAATCAGCGCGCTTGAGCCTCCATTTTTTCCAAAGGTGATCATAACACCTAGTGCTCGTTTTACACCGAACGCAAGTTTTAGCCCCTGGGGGACCATAGGCAGGCTAGGGAAACTCATATTTAGGTTAGAAAACATCATAAAGTGCGATTTTCATGCCATGGCACCTTAAATAAACCCCTGAAGGGGAAATTCCTTTGTTACAACAGTTCAGCAACAGTGGAAAACACAGGATAAGATACAATACAATAATGATTGCTGAAGTAAATGCTGAAGTAAAGACAAACAGAACAAACAGGGCAAACAAAACAAACGGTTTAAACAATATAAAACATATGAATTATAAAGTGGCCCAGTACCACTACTTTATTAGAGTATATAAATGCAAATGTGAACAAAGAGAAAAAGTACTGAGAAATGGTACCTTGTACCACAGGATGTCGGGGTCGGGTTTCCCCTCCACCACCACGGCCAGGCGGGAGGTCGCCCCGGCGTCAACGTCCAGGTCCTCCATGATGGATTCAAACTTGGGTGGTGCTAGAGGAGGAAGAGGAGGGCGATTTTATCTGGATACACGTTGCTACGTAGGCTGACTGACTAAACCAAAGGTGGGACATAGCAGGCACCACAGACGGTGACAGGTTCACCTGCAGTTGACCCACATGTACACACTTTGATTGACATAAAACCCAGCCCTGTGAAGACAGCCTTCCCTGCCTTCATCACAGCCATTGGATAAAAGCCTGATTTTAGTAAAACATCTGTCCTAGAGTCGTTCAACTTTTGAAAACTAGAGCCAATTAAAATGGGGGACAATGTCTCAATACGTGAGACGGGGGACAGTGGATAAAGATGAAGAGTCCAGCATAAAGTGGGTCACCTGCTCACCCCAGTTCTATAAACATCACATTTCATTTATCCATTTTAAGCTAGTGTTTCATACTTAGAGTTTGAGACTTTATCAATGGCCTAATCCCAGCTTTATCAAGAGACAGTCCTGAATCATTCCAAGACTGAGATCATTCCTTAGCTGACTTTGAGATGTATATTAAAGGGCAACTTCACCCACGTCACTTAAGCTTTGTATCGTTAGAAACCCACTCATATTTTTGAATGGTCGAGCATCATTCCCTTATTTTCTGGAGAGATCCGTATCAATCTCCAACACTTCCTGTTTACAATGATGCATTATGACGATTTTTGCGTACAAAAAAATAGGAAATGTAAGAGGGGATGATTCTCGTAAGACTACAACCACTAGTCCCACCCCCCTCTAGGGGGTGGGACCCACTGACGCTACAGACCTATTAGAGCAGTGCCAGTGGGTGGATCTGCTATAGAAGATGGCACCATGCAAAAGTTCACCATTTCGAAAGAAATACAAACGAGGACTACTGTATTTTCCGCACTATAGGGCGCACCGGATTATAAGGCGCATAGAATAGAAGATACTGCAGTCAAACGTTTGACTGGGGTTGCGTTATGCATCGACTAGATGGAGCTGTGCTAAAGGGAATGTCAACAAAACAGTCAGATAAAGTCAAACTTTATTAAGCGTTCTGACAACTCCGTTCACTCCCATGGTAACGATGTTCAAACGTTAATGTGATATTAACAATATCTCCCAGCCTTGTTCAGTTGTAAACACGTAAAAGAAACAGTCTGATACCGCTAATTCAAACGTTAGTGCATAACTCAACATTGTTCAGTTACGTATAACACGTAAAGCTCACTTTTTCAGTTCATTCCCCGTCCACGAATCCCTCTAATTTCTTCTTCAGTGTCTGAATTGAACAGTTGGGCGAGTACGGTATCCAACATGCCCGGCTCCCTCTCTTCATTATCCGAGTCCGTGTCGCTGCTGTTGCCTGGCAGTTCAGTGATTATTCCTGCCTTTGTGAAAGCTTGGACCACAGTTGAGACTGTAATATCAGCCCAGGCATCCTAGATCCATTGGCAGATAGTGGCGTAAGTCGCCCGGCGCTGTCTCCCCGTCTTGGTGAACGTGTGTTCGCCTTCTAAAGGTACGAACACACCAAACGCGTACCCCGCGTATAGACGCGTATAAAATCGGCAATTTTTCCATAGGGAACCATTGGTTTACGCACGTATGAGCTGCGTACATGCGTTACATGCGCTAAAGCAACATTTTACCCGCGTTAGCGGCGTATGAGCTGCGTATATATACGCGCGTACATATACGCGCGTACGCGAGGAGTTACATTTTTTTAACTTTTTACGCTCATACGCATGACGATTAGCCGCGTTGCCCAATCAGCGTTGAGCTTGACCCGACATCACTGGCAGAGAGTAGTGACGCTTGCACAGAAGCATACGGCCGACATCTTTCTTTATTCTGGGTGGAAATAGTAACATAGTTACGCCATTAAATGCGTTTATGTAAACATTTTTAGCGAGAAATGTGCATTTTACTTTCATAATGTTCGCTCGGTGAATGTGAAGGATGTTTGGTTTGATAGTTATGACGAAGAGGGAACGCTCCGTTCACTTGCATGGACAGAGTCTCTGGTTGCTAAGCAACCTCAACGTCTTGGCGGACTATATCTCTGCTGATCAACACTACGAATGCTGGAAACACACCAGACACACCATGTGAAGTTATTTAACCCGATTATTGTTATTTATATCTGAGATTATTTAATCTAACCCGATCCAAGCTCTATCATGCACCCAAACACGGCGGCGTTTGGGTTTCCTTCCTCGGACTCCTAAATCCAGCACAGCCACAGGCGCGTAGCTGCGTACGTAGGACCATTTTTGACACAAAATGGTCAAGCAACATTTTAGCTGCGTTACGCGCGTAAATCTTACGCGGGTACGCGTTTGGTGTGTTCGTACCATAAGGCCCCGTCCACACAAAGCCGTTTTTCTGGTGAAACCGCATAAGTCTTGTCCGTTCGGCCGACCGTCCAGACGGAGCCGGCGAATCCGGTGCCCGAAACCGCACATTTCTGAAACCACCCTCGGGGGTGGTTTCAAATCTATTTGGACCTATGCGGTTTCGTGTTAGGATTCGTGTGGACGTCTGAAACTCTTGATGGCAGTGGCTCCCCACCAGCTGGGGGACGTCCGAGTTGCGTTCAATTTTTTATTTATTATTTTATTTGTATTCTTTTTGTAGCTTTAAATAAAGCCCCTTGATAAATGTAATTACTAACTGTACATTATAAAGTATTTCTGCTCAATTTAAAAGGTTGAATCTCCTCGTGACGGAATGCGCTCCACTTTTTTCTGTGGAGAACCAGCGCCTTGAATATTTACTACAGCGTTTCTACAGCTCGATGCGGTTTCGAAATGACTCCGTCTTTACGGAGTACGCCTTATAGTCTTTACGAAGTGCGCCTTATAGTGCGGAAAATACGGTAATTCACTGAGTTCACCAACTAATACCCCTCACTAGAAATGTTGTGTGAAATGATTTTCAAGCAGTCTTGCGGTATCAGCTTGGTAGATGGAACAGCGAGGTGTCCGATAGGCGGAGATCTAGATCAGCGGGAGTGGCCAGCGAAGCTGTGCATCGTGGTGCATGGTGGGAGTTGTTGTCTTCATTCCACAACAGCAAAAAGTCACTTTCTGCCTTTTCTCGGTCAGGACGGCACCAAATTAGAATTTTACTTTATTATTCGACTACATATAGGACCCAATTTCAATACATATTCATGCCTCCACCGGTGAAATGCTCCTTTAAGAAACGTTTGACATTTTCTTGACAATCTGTTTGCCAGTTGTATAGAGGAGGAATCCGTCTTTTTGTTTATTTCAGGTTCTGCACTCTAATGACCAAGGAAGAAACACAGAGAATGAACACAGACAGAGGGATGTTGATTGGATTTGGGGTTTTCGTTTTCAACAAACCAACTTCACGTAGCTAGGCCAGTTACCTGCCAGGGCCAGCTGTATGGTGCAGAGGTCGCTGCCAAACTGGTTGTTCGCCATGACAACCAGCGCTCCCACGTCCAAGCTCCGAACCCGCTGCAGCTTCAAGGTGTGCTGGTCATCGTCCGGAATGCTCATCTCATACACCCCGGGTTTGTGCACCAGCGCGACCCCTCTCCTGGGGGAGCCAGAAAATAAACACCCTGGTCATGGAAGGGCCTAGGGAGATATTAGCCTAGCCCAGTGCAGGGATGTATCTTAGCTTCACGTCGTATAATTAGCATATGATCTCTGCTAATTGTTTAAACCTTTTTGCTTACAGTTACAGTTATAGTAACTTATAAAATGTCCCTTAACTTTAAAGTTTTTTCAATTTCTATAGATCTGTTGTTTTGGGATTTACAGAAATACTAATATCTATTCAATTAAGATTAGCTTATAGTCTACTTTCTGCTGTGACAACCAAAAATGAGGAATTTATCAAATACATTATATGCATAATTAAAGACAATGTTCCGACATTATAACCACCAACCAGTGACACCCACCTCTTCCAGGTGACCACGGCGTGAACGTGGTTCAGGGTGATTGTGATGCTCACTGACTGGTTCTCCACCACGTGAACCATGTCCGGCTTGTCCATGATGATGGGCGATTTCCTCAAATAGGGACCTAGGCCAGGTCATAGGCCACAAAGGTCAATAACTTGATAGATACTTTAGCGCACACATAAACAGTCAGTCTGCAACTACATAACTGCACGTATACACACACAAAAGTTACAGATATCCGGTGATTCCTCTAGTCAAGATAACGCAAAATAAGTTACAACTAGAAAATGCATTTCCTGCAGAAAATGCAGTAAGTGCTGTCGTTCGAAGTGAGGTTGAAAATATCTTTTTAAGAAAGCCACATAGATTAAGACATAAAGAAACGTTAAATGGTGCAAAATCAAGTGAAGGGATTTGAACAAAAGTCTAAATGGAATAAACAATGTAAACATGCACACCTTTTAAGAAAATGTAATTGGTTGGAAACAAATAAAGTGACAGCTGAATGTGTGTGTGTGTGCGTGCGTGTGTGTGTGTGTGTGTCTTTAAGAGAATAGCGAGCCGGTGCGTGATTAAAAATAGTCCAATAGAGCGGAAAAAACGCCCAATCTGGCAACACTGCCTGAATGTCCTCCAAAAGTAGCCCAATCTGGCGGGAAAAACTGCCCAATCTGGCAACTGCGTCAACGTAAATGAATGAGACCACCTGAAAACGACGCCGGTATGAAACTAAAACTGTGATACTGAATAAAGTGTGATATCTAACCCGATCTAACCCGGTTGGCGGCGAATGTCTCCAGCTTGAGACCCGCTGAGGGACCACCGCCGGAGGAGGAGGTGCCTAAGCGCTGCCCGGCAACGATCCCTTTCTCCTCCTTGTCGTGGTTCAGTCTACTTCACATTGATGAGGACGTTGAAGAACCAGGAACGTCGGAGAACCCAACGCGGTCGTTTGAGATTCATAATATCGGCTCACACATCTTTTGGCGGTTATAATATATATTATATGATATAGATATCTATGTAGGCTATATGATAATATTTTGATATAGAGCTCCAGGACTCCCGTGTGTTCTAGAATATTTACAGAACACGGCTAAAGGCTGTCTGCGCCTCGCCATTGCGATACATCCACTGTAAACAGAGCGAATGGTACCGTGGCTGCAAGCTGCTCAGGGCCACACCCCCACCCTCCTCCTTGACCCGCCTCGCTCCTCCTCATTTGCATTATAGCTACAGACACCAAAACAGCGCATTTGGGGGAAGCTCAATGTGCGACTGGCTCGGAGTGGCTGTAACTCTGCACCACGGCTGAATTTCGGGAACATCTTTGAATACTGTGTTAGTTGCCCACTAATACCTATATTAAATAATACATAAAATAGCATGTCATGGGACCTTTAAGTAATTTAGGTGTCAGAATGGGCAGACAGCTTCAATGGGACCAACTGTAGAATATGACATTTTGAAACTAAAAATGTGATTCTGAAGAAAGTTTAAATAATATCGAAATTCCGTTTCGATATTATTGAAGATACAACTGTATAGATTTGTGAAATGGTTTGAACGAAGATATACGGTTGAAAATTGATTTAGTTACGTGACATAGGCATAGACATAGGATTACGCCGGGTTTCACCAGATTTCGTCAAGATTAATTAAAAAAATTAACATAAGCAATAAGAAATAAATAAAACAAAAAAAAGACAAAACAAAACAAAAAAAACAACAATCAAAACAGTGATCAGTTAGAGCCTGGGTGCTGAACAGCTGAATGACCGGGCACCCATTGTAGTGAGTCGTGATGTGGGGATACATAGTAGTCCAGCAGAGGTTGAGCGGAGGGAGCGGGAGGGAGTGTATTCTTGGAGGAGGTCGCAGAGATAACTGGGGGCTAGGTTGTGGAGAGCTTTGTAGGTGAGGAGTAGGGTTTTGTATTGGATACGGTAGTGTACTGGGAGCCAGTGAAGTTGAATGAGGACAGGGGTGATGTGGTCAGATGATTTGGTGCGGGTGATGATCCGGGCGGCTGAGTTCTGAATGATCTGCAGTCTGTTGATGAGTTTGGTGGGGAGTCCGGTGAGGAGGGCGTTGCAGTAGTCTATGCGTGATGTGACAAATGAGTGAACTAGGATTTCAGTGCTGGATTGGGTCAGTGATGGGCGGAGTCTGGCGATGTTGCGGAGGTGGAAGAATGCAGTCCGGGTGATGTTGTGAATATGGGGTGCGAATGAGAGGGTGTTGTCCAGGATGACGCCGAGGCTCTTGACTTTGGAGGAGAAGGGTACTGGGAATCCATCGATAATTATGAGTGGAGCTGGGGTGTGTTGTGATTTAGTGAGGGTGGATTTGGATCCGATGAGCAGGGCCTCGGTCTTGTTTCCATTGAGTTTCAGGAAGTTCCTGCTCAACCAGCTCCGGATCTCTTCCAGGCACGTGATGAGGGAGGTGGGGGGGATGGCAGCGGTGGGTTTGGTGGAGATGTAGACCTGTGTGTCGTCAGCGTAGCAGTGAAAATGGACCCCATGGTGACGGAGGAGTGTGCCCAGCGGGAGGAGGTAAGTGGTGAAGAGGAGTGGACCCAAGACTGACCCCTGGGGGACACCTGAACACCCAGACTTGTGGTTGCTTAGTTGAACAAATTGTTGACGGCCGGTGAGGTAGGATGTAGACTGCTCCATTTACTTGCATGGGCCTTCCTAACGTTCAGCTGTCAATTATTTTTGTTTATTACACGGCTCTTCTCAATGCTCACGTCCACCATATTTGACCGCTGTCAAGGGAAGTGTTTTTTTTTGCCTCTGATTCATGTCATCTGTATCACTCCGCAGTCCGGTAACTTATCAACCCCAGGGTATTCAGTTGCTAAGCGACGTCAAACTATGGCAAACTATTTCTCTGCTGATCAATGCTACGAATGATAACAAATACATTGTAAAAAGACACATTGTGTCAAGTTATTTTTTCAATTTGGAAAGTAACCATTGCTAATAATACTAACACTCTTTGGCTGGGATGATGAGGCATCAGACAATCAAGTCATTTTAGCCTGAATACATATGTCAAAAGCACCAGAGCAGGTTGCTTGTACCATGGACAGTATCAGAACGATAACCTGTTGAACTAAATGGTTGTGGTAGGCTACACCACGGGATGCATCTGCAGACCACTGCCACATAAATAAAGGTAAGACGTAGGGCTGCTCGATTGTGGGAAAGATCATAATCGCGATTATTTTGGTCAATATTGAAATCACGATTATTCAAACGATTATTTTTGAGTTTGAAAACATGTTGTATTTATTCAGCATGTCTCTCCCAAAGAAAACTTTGTAACTGAGAACTTTGAAAATTCGCCTTAAAAAAATACACAAAATGGTCGAATTTTTTTTTTTTCCAATCTAAAATAATATGCAGATATGTATCCAGCTGTTCTATTAAACATTAAAGAAAAAAGAAATATATAAAAAAAAAATAGAAAATAGAAAAACTCGATTATGTTATTTTGTGATCGTTTGACGCTAAAATCGAAATCGCGATCAAAATTCGATTAATCGCCCAGCCCTAGTAAGACGCGATATTTATTGCTTAAGATTTGCTAGTGCTGTGGTGAGGTCTTTTGTGTTTTTTGCACTCAAGTGGTCGGCTGTTTAAACTTGCAATTGATAGTTGGTGGAGTCAGTCTCTTGTTGACACAAAGTGACTTTTGGTCATTCTTGCTTTTCTTGAATTCTGGAATAATTGTGGGGGGGATTGCATGAGTTTTGGTCGGAATGACTGATATAGGCTAGTTTTGATGGAATGCGTGTTGTGAGTTGAGAACAGCCAGCTCATGATGTGATACAGTGTTCAGCTGTGCAACAAATAATTTTTTCTTTTTCAATCTTGACGACTTTTGTAGTGCTGTGTGTAGCCACACGTTAGGCCCTTCTGAACTTAAACACGCAGTTAATTTCCTTTCCTAGCTCCTCTTGTTTATGTTGTTAGCTTAGCCATATCGTGTCACGTTGTCAACATTGGATACATGGAGAACAACATAGTGGGCTTTTTGGAAACGTTTGCTTCATAAAATGTGCCAGACAGATTTTGTACACATTTTATTCCTTAGTAATTAGCTACATGGGTATGCCGTCTTTGAGAACCTTTCATTACCGGCACTAAAGAGAAAAAAAAGAGTGCATCCTCATTGTACCCAGCACTTCTGAAGATGCACTTCCGAATGGGTCTCTGTCCCCAGCACATTTCAAACCAAACTGACGCCCATGGTTACGTCTTAAACAGTTTGAAGTACCAGAGGATGGCTCTGCCGTCCTCCCATTGACTCCCATGTTAAAAAAAGATAATATTTTAAAAGTAGAATATCTTAAAAAGTATAAAATATTAAAAAAATCTGAAAAGAAGCGCGCGATTCCAAGCTATTCTGAATATTTAAAAATGTGGGTCTCTAGGTGAAAAATTGAGGAAGGAGATAGGTCCCAAAGATTGTAGAGAATAATAAAGAAAGAAAGAATAAAACTTATGAAGAACAATAGTTGAGCGCTGCATGCAGCACTCACCTAAATATCATACACAATTAATGCATCATTTACAAATGAGTATATAAAAATAATCGAAATATGCATATGCTGATATGCTGATCCAAAAATATAAGTAGCTTATGAAAACACTGAGATATTGTACATATTTTTACCGCAGTGTTATTGCATACTTGATCCTGATTCGTCAATAACATCCTAAGGGTGTGTATTTTATTTCAATAATGCTCAGCTAACAATCCAGGGTCCTACAACAGAACTATCAAACCAGATGTTTCCCTGACAGCAAAAAAGATGCTCAAAGCGCCGAAACAATATTGAATACATCTTTATAGATATATTATTTCAAATTCTTTTGAATATAAATATATTTAATATTTACACAGATAAAAAGCCAATAATTCTGTAGACGAGGGGTAACCCATGTAGGTAAGGGTAACCCCCACTGCGGGCCCCCGTTTCGCTGTGTTCCCTACGTATCCCACAGGGAGGATGAAGACAAACCAGAGGAAGGTGTGTGCGGGGGGGGGGGGGGGGACCAGTACCTCGGTCAAGTAGCTGTACCAGGTCGGTTGCGGCCGACGGTTTGCTGAGAGCCTTGCCGGTGGAGCTCAGCACCCTGAAGGCATAGCGGACGCCCTTACACAGGGAGCCCACAGTGTAGCTGGTTTCCTTCAGGCTGGAAGCCACGATGGACCACTGGATGGAGCCTAAGGCCTGCTGCTGCACCGCATACAGCAGGGGGACGGCCTCTGGGGGGGACACACCACAATATCAATGTTATTTTATAAATAGTGGTCCTTTCATCATAGCTAAACATCTGCAGTTCACTTACCGGCCATAGGGGGCAGTAATGAGAAGGAATTTCTGATTCTTAGACATAATACCTGCGTATTGGAAGTTAGATACTGCAGTGAAGAATCATATAGGAAAAAAATTCGAATACACGATTATTTAGTTTTTATTAATAAATCTACACTACAAGTGGCATCTTGAGCCGTTTTTGTGATACAATTTTACTTCCGCATCTCAAACGCTCGTTTTCGAGCGTGACGTAGGAATTGGTAGACGGACGTTCTAATCATCATAGACTACATAGGCAACATAACAACAATGGATAACAGTTTCGGACCACTTCCGTACAATTTTGAGCCAGCTAGCCGTGAGGGAGAACAGCAACCACCTAAAAGGGGGAGACACCATGGCAATAGGAGGGAGATAGAGTTGTGGTGTCAGGAGAATTATGGTGAACCAGGAGCGGCTGAACATCAACACGGCCACGGAGGAAGAGCTCATGACCCTGCCCGGGGTCAACCGCCCCGTGGCGCGGAGCATCGTGGAGTACCGGGACTGCATCGGGGGCTTCAAGAAGGTGGAGGACCTAGCGCTGGTGAGTGGGATAGGCGCCACCAAACTGGAGATTATTAAAGTGGAGATCTGCGTGTCGAGTAGGACCAGTTCGTCGCAGCACTCCCCGTCCTCCCTGCGGAGAGACCCGGAGCATATGTCCTCCTGCAGCGGCATGAACATCAACCCCGCCACCCCGCCGCAGCTCATGAGCATCCGCGGCATCACGGAGAAAATCGCCCGGAACATTGTCGCCTATCGGACCCAACACGGTCCGTTCAAGAGCATCGAGGACCTGGTTCGGGTCGATCACATAAACTGCTCCCAACTGGACAAGATCCGTTTCCAGGTGTTTGTGGAGCGCTCAAGAACTCCGTCCACCAATACCAACGGCGGGCTGACCTACACGGGTCGGTCCCATCCGAGCCCAACCTCGTTCAGCCTCCGGAGCGAAGACCTCGACCTCCCGCCGGGAGGACCCACGCAGATGGTGTCCCTGCGGCCCCGCGTGGCACCGGCCCCGGGCCCGCGGGACGGCCGGGCCGCGGTGCGCCTGGCCACCTGGGACCTTCAGCGCTGCTCCAGTGAAAAGGCCAACAACCCTGGCGTCAAAGAGGTCGTGTGTATGCCCCTACTGGAGAACGAGTGAGTACAACTAACGTAAGGGTTTGCAGGCTCGAAAGCCTGCTCCATCCTTTCTCCGATCGGGGAAACTGTGAAATCGGAGATGGTCGGACAGGAGGTCGGAGTTGGAACAACCCCCACAGATACAAAACCTCATCTTGTCGATTAGAAAAACCCAAAAACCACAGGGGGGGGGGAATACAAGACCCCTCACCGCGGTAACTACTCACAACTACGCATAGAGCTGAGGCAGCAACAGCGACCGCGTCTACCAATTCCTACGTAATATGACGCGTTTGACGTATCACATAAAAAAACAACGGTTTTTGAAGCCTTGCTCAAAATAGTCACTTTAAAACTGGATTTTTTGCCGATATACTTTTTTAAACTGATAAAATCCTGCATTTTAATTTCAAAGAGCAATTTTCAGAGAATGTTATGTATAAATATTTTTAAAAACATTAACTTCCAATACGCACTTTAAACAACTATATGCACTCACTGTGTTGTCAGATAATTAAGATAAAAGTATCCACCAAATATTTATTATTTAAATACATAGTGATGTTTTGAAGGGGAATCAAAAAACCAAAAGCAAATATAGAGCCTTATCCAAATGTATACCAATCTGCATTACGTCATTCGCCATGGCGATAACAATTATCTGGTTTAAAGCTCCCATACCCGTGGACTGTTCCATTCTGTTGGGCTTCTTCCAGCTCAGTGTGAGGGTCTTTCCTGTGATGGACTCTACCACCGGAGGGCCGTCAGGGGGGTCGGGGACAATGTCTGTAGAAAATAAATAAATATAATAATGACAACTTTTTCGAATCAGTTACATGACGCTTGCGATCGGGAGCTTGCTATTATGGCGTGGCAGGCTAGTTACCTGTGACATAAAGGTGTGCGTAGCAGGCAGACTTTCCCACGTGGTTGGAGATGACGCTCTTGTAGACGCCGCCATGCGCGTGACAGGCGCTCCGGATCACAAGGCTGTGGACGTCCCGTTCTGAAGATCACAACGCAGCTCAGTCAGATGTGCTTCCCACGCCGCACGTTAGCATTCATGTTACTTTAAACTGGATGAAGTTAGCTCGCTAGCTGCACTCTTCTTTTAGCATTAGGATTGGGTTGTTGTCGTTTTTGTCATTGCAGGAATGGTGGTTTTGATTTTAGTGAGCTATGAGTGCTTTTATTGGTTTATGGGGTCCTAATTCATACAGGCACTGAGTTAAGTTTGACATTTGAATAAATCGATGATGGTAAATTGCAGACATGGGGGACTCGAGTCACATGACTTGACTCGAGTCAAGGTGCGGCCACACCAGACGCGTATTTTGCGTACTTTGCGTATGAAATCGCCATTTTTTCCATAGGGAACCATTGGTATACGCGCGTATTATGCGTAATATGCGTATAAGCAACGTTGTACGCGCGTATTGCGCGTATGAGGCGCGTATATTTACGCGCTATACGCGCGTATAGTGCGTATATCGCGTACATTTCAAGAGTTCAAAAAATTGAACTTTTTAAGCTCATACGCATGACGATTAGCCATATTGCCCAATCAGCGTTGAGCTTGACCCGACGTCACTGGCAGAGTAGTGAGCTTGGACAGAAGCATACGGCCGACATCTTTCTTTATTCTGTGTGGAAATAGCAACATAGTTACGCCATTAAATGCTTTTATGGAAACATTTCTAGCGAGAAATGTGCATTTTACTTTCATAATGTTCGCTCGGTGAATGTGAAGGATGTTTGGTTTGATAGTTATGACGAAGAGGGAACGCTCCGTTCACTTGCATGGACAGAGTCTCTGGTTACTAAGCAACCTCAACGTCTTGGCAGACTATTTCTCTGCTGATCAACACTACAGACACTACACGAACAGAAATGGAGGTGGATCAAAATATCATAATGTCCTGTCCTGTACGACACCACGATGGTGTCGTACAGGGACAGGAACAAAACAGAGAGGGCGTGGGTCGACGTGGCAGAGGATATTGGCGTTCCAGGTAAGATCAGTGAATAATGTGTGTGTGTGTATTTTGCTTGGCTTCAGCTATCGGTTGTGTTCTACTATGAAAAAAGTTAGCGCCGGTTAGCGGTAGCACCAGTTAGCAGTAATATTAAGTGATACTACTACAACAGACTGTCCCGCTTGTCAGGTTACACAACTTAATATGTATATATGTTCTTGTCAGTGGACGTATGTCGCAGGAGGTGGAAGTCACTCAGGGACAGGTATAGCGCGTATTGCGCGTATTGCGACCATTTTTGACACAAAATGGTCAAGCAACATTATACGCACGTATCTCGCGTAAAAAGTACGCGAGATACGCGTCTGGTGTGGCCGCACCTTCAGACTCGAGTCGCAAATTTGAGGACTTGAGACTTGCTTGACTAACACTGATAAAAGACTCGACTTGACTTTGACTTGGTCTTAATGACTTGAGACTTGACTTAGACTTGAGACAGATGACTCGAAATGACTTTTCTAAAGTTAGATTAAATGTTGGATATGGGATTTGCGATACGCCAGCCGATTTTAAAAACACACATCTCAAATGGTCCTACCCCCTCTCGTTCAACGCTGACTCTGACTCCACCCATTCCAAGTACATGGACGCGCAATCACGCAAGAGCGCAAACACAGATGCGCGAGAGTGAGCCAGGCTAGCTAGGTTGGAGTTTAGGGTGGTCTTCTAGTGCTAGGTCCAAATGTGGATTAGCTAGTTAGCTAGCTCCAGTAGCTACCGCAGGATAACAACAAACAGAAGCTTGCTCTGGGTCACGAGCTTTGAGTACGTGCACGTGCACGAAGGGTTCACTCGCGGGGAGCGGGGGAGGGGGAGTGCAGTACGACCGTTTGATTGACGTACTTACTGTCCAATGCCACTCTGTGGTTCTGAAAATCATTGGCTGGAGTTTTTCGAGCCCTGCCCGTTCCACAGATGATTGACTTGTTTAATTTTCATGTCAGTAGGCTACTTCTAACTCAGTGGCTATAAGTGGGTTATAATAATGATTTAAAGTGATTTTCAAGTAAAATTACACCGTCAGAGCCAGAGCGTCAGACTGGGCTGTTCTCAGCATACCGCAAAACAATTAAGAGGGTTCAAGTTCCAGTCCCCAAATTCAGTTGAACCACTACCTGGACATTTGTGATGGACAGAGCTGCCTTCAGTTTTGGGCCTATTCACATAATGGTTTTGGAATGTTTTGAATAGTTTGATTTATTGTTAATGTTAAGACATTGTTATTGTTAATGTTGAGATAAAACTCAACTTATGAACCACTCACTCTACCGATTTTTAAATGTGGAAACTGGGTTAGATGATCAGATTTTTTGTATGACTTGACTTGTGACTTGCTTGACCTGAGCAATGACTTGACTTGAGACTTGCTTGATTCTCACCACAGTGACTTGGGACTTGCTTGAGACTTGAAGGTTATGACTTGAGACTTGCTTGTGACTTGCACATGAGTGACTTACCCCCACCTCTGGTAAATTGTATCGCCTCCTTTCAGGTGGCAGTATCCGTAAAATCGGAGTGTGAATCAGATGGCTAGAAGGTGTTGACCAGTACATGCGTCGGTTTACAGGGTCCTCACTTGTACAGGGACATGAAAACCAATAAAATATGCCCTCCAGACACTTTATTTCATTGATAAGTTGCCCGGAGCAATGTAACATCCCAAATGGCTGCCTTACCGGTAGGTCCATGTTTCCAAGAAGCGCCTCTATTATATTATTTACGGTAGCCGGTAATCGACTTGTGTGGACTTCCTGGAAACATGGACCTACCGGTAAGGCACAGACTTGGAAAACTGTCTTTTTTAATAAACTCCCAGTATGTTAAAGGCCCACTATGCAAGATCGGGCATTTCTTCGCTGTTTTCTTGGTTTGGCACGCACTTTTCTCTACACAGCGCCCCCTACAGCTTCGTAGTAGATATTTTACAACACTGTCGTAACAACTCGTGGACGACCCTTCCCCATGCACTTCTGCGCTAGCTGTGTGCATTTGTTTTCAAAGAAGCCGGCGAATGCGTGTAGCCAGAGCCGGCGCTGGCCGTTTCGGCGCCCTAGGCGACTCGAAATCAACTTGCGCCCTAGACAGGTCTTCCGAGTGGGGGGGGTAGATGAAGTGCGGACAAGGTTATAAAACGGTGTATTTGTATTGCAATAAACATAAATCCATCCTTTTTTATAGTTGACGGGGAGAATTTATATCCTAGATTATAATTGTTTGATTTTAGGTTGAACAGAACAATCAGTGTAAGAGTGTTGGCCAACATAATAATCTAAATAAACAAGAACCTGGATTCGGGGATTCAGCCTGTATCTGGGGGACAAGACGGACGAACGGCAAAACACCCATGGAAACAAAGGAAAGGAAACACACAGGGCTCACAACAAAACGGTCGAGAAAACACATTTGTACAGAGACTATCAACATCAAGAATACCACGAAGACAAAGTTCACCAAAGGGTACTTTCAATTTCAAAAGCAACACGGCCAAGTCAGCGTCTGATTTGCAGTCTTCTTTTCCTTTCAGTTCACGCTATTCCTGAAAAGCTTGCCCAACGTTTACTCGTGTCTGGCCTCTCTGTCGGTCAGTCTCCCTTTTCTCTTATTCTGTTCCTCCGACATTGGGTTTCTCAGTCTCTTTATAGTCGGCTGATCTATGATGAATGTAACAATCCCTTAGTTACTTGTATTTATATCGAGCCGGTTCCGTGTTTGGGGGTCTGTGCCGTAAAGCAATTCGTTACTTCGTGAGACCCGAGACTCCCGCGAGAGTTGGCGGCGGGTTGCCGGCAGAAACCTAATCCCTTTCTCCGCCAAGATGCGCAAGGGGGAGTCTAAACAACGAACAATCGAACAAAAATGTATAATAGAACCATCGCAATGACTATTAGCCTGTTATATTAAGGTAAATCAAGCCAAAAAAGTTGCATAGTTCCCCTTTCACTCGTGTCTGGTCTCTTTTCTGGTCCAACTTCTTTTTATTCTTCTTTTGTTCCACCGACAGTCGCATCTTGGGTCCCTTATCAGTCGATTGATCCATGATGAATGCAACAATTGCCTCGCAACTGGCTGTTTATATCTAGCCGGTGTCATGTTTGGGGGTGTGTCTGTGCCGTAAAGCATTTTCGAAACTACAATCTGACTACATTTTCGAGGCGCGATTGGATACTTCCGCTGTGTCACATCCGGATTGTGTCAGTCCGAACAGAGCAAGTTGCATATGCGCTTTTTCCTTGGAGAGGGGACATGGGGCAATGACACACCCACCAAACGACCCAGAAATGGTTGCAGAACCATCAGAATAACTCTCAACCTGCATAATTAATGTAATTTTGGCTAGAAAAGATGCATAGTGGGCCTTTAACTAAATTGTTGATGCTTAGTTTTATGTGTAGGGACCCTAATTGTTGTCTATTGTCTATTGTCTATTTTGAGCAATTTTACTGGTTAAAAACTGCAGATTTGGAAGAGTTCCAAATCTTCCAATAGGCCAATAACATGGAAGCCATTTGGGCTGTTACATTGCTCCGGGCAATGTAATGTTTTTTCATGCCGAAAAAGAAAAAGGAAATTTTCGCCGGAATTACACTTTAAGTCTGATGTTACAGTGGGCGATGGCTTTCTGTAATGCCCAACAGAAGTGTAGTAACTGTACACGTCAAGGGTTGAATTCGGAAGACCAGCGGGTGTTTACGAGGACTCTTGTGTTTTACAGGGTCCCAACTCACGCTGGGTCATCTTGCGCTCCTCGCTGCCGTCGATGCGCTTGCCCTTGTGGTACCAGGTGATGCTGGGGTAGGGCAGGCCCGCCACCGTGCACTTCAGCACCGCCTCCTTCCCCTCGACCACCTCCAAGTCCACCATCGGCTTCACGAAGTCAGGCATGGTCCGGCGCTCCACCTCGCTCTCCAGCACCTCGGGCTCCTCTGGGATGGACGGCATCTTCTCCAGCTTGGCCCTGTGAGGGACGGAGACCCGGGCTGTTCATGTTTCATGGTGCTCAACTGATTTGATTTAATTTGATATAATCCAGTCTATTGAAATCCAATCCACTGCACTCCAATCTAATCCCACCATAAGGAATCCAATCCAATCTCATTCATTCATATATAATGTTAAACTACTTTAATTAGACATAATATGACCTAATCCAAACTAATAGAATGCTAACCTAAAACAACCACATTTTATTTTATCTAATGTAATCAAATATATTCCAATACGATGTCACATTTTACATCTAATTCGATCCAACCTGATCTCATTACCTAATATAAAGTTAGCACCAAAAGTAAGGAAATTTGTGTTTGGTAGATTATTTCTCTGTGGTAACAATGTTTTTGGTAATAAATCTTATACCGTTGGAAAGCCTGTTTAGTTCCCTTTCAAATGGTGCCCCATCTGTAAGGAACATGCATTTGTGGGATGAGCAGCAGCGCTGAGTATGTGGGTTGCGGCCATGAAAAATTATGTATGTAGCGATTTTTTTTTATTTATTTATTTTTGGCTCTAGGGGGCCCCCTAGTAGTGGCCCGGGGCCCCAAGCAATTGCGGGGCCCCAGGCAATTGCCTGGTATGCCTAATGGGATGCAGCGCCTCTGCTCTCATGCAATCCCAATGAGAGCGACACGAACTTCGTCTGAGCAAAAAAAAAAAAATAATAATAATAATAATAATTCATGTGCACGCAGAGACTATGGCGGCCGAAATTAGACTATGGCGGGGCGCCATAGTCTCGTCAATGTGTGGGAAACACTGCTCTCCAAACTGAAGGCCAAGTTCCATATAACGGGGGATGTCAAAGACAAGTCAAAGAAGACGACACCCCCAAGAAGACCGTTTCATCACCCTGTCAGCACTTAGGTGCCTTGACTGCTGTGATTTTCAGTGAAGGTTTGCAGGACGATATGGCAGACGGCTCTCTGCCCAGAAAATCCGTAACAGACAGGCAACACGTGCACTGGAACCTGAACATGTGGAGGAACGTTATGTTCAGTGATGAGTCCAGATTCTGCCTACGGCAGTTGGCCGCTTGGGGTCAAAGTTTGGAGAAGACGTGGAGAACACTATGCTGGTTGCTGCACCGATAGAATAACATCTTTTGGTGGAGGCAGTGTGATGGTGTGGGGTGGCATCTCCCTCACTGGAAAAACGAGGCTTCTCATCATTGGAGGCAATCTCAATGCAGAGAGATATAGAGATGAGATTCTGCAACCAGTGGCAATCCCATATCTCCACAGTCTGGGACCGAACTCTATCCTCCAAGATGACAACGCTCGCCCCCACAGTGCAGGGTATTTCAGAGACCACTTCCAGAATGTGGGAGTGGAGAGGATGGAATGGCCTGCTAGCAGTCCTGACCTCAACCCCATTGAAAACTTGTGGGATCAGCTTGGGCGTGCTGTTCGTGCCAGAGTGACCAACACAACCACGTTTGCTGACTTGTGACAAATGCTTGTTGAAGAATGGGATGCCATCCCACAGCAGTGGGTGACCAGGCTGGTGACCAGCATGAGGAGGAGGGGCCAGGCTGTTGTGGCAGGCTGTGTATGGTTCTTCCACACGCTACTGAAGCTCCTGTTTGTGAAATGAATAAATTGTTTAATTGCCAATATGTCTTGTTTTTTAAAACTTCAATCATCCAATCCAACAAACACCAAACGAGTCAATGGCAGAATAAACTGTTTGGCATTGGCAGGGAAGATTTGGGCGCAACCCACATACTAAGCTCTGCTGCTCATCCCACAAGTGCATGTTCCTTACAAATGGGCAGACATGGGGGACTCGAGTCACATGACTTGACTCGAGTCAGACTCGAGTCGCAAATTTGAGGACTTGAGACTTGCTTGACTAACACTGATAAAAGACTCGACTTGACTTTGACTTGGTCTTAATGACTTGAGACTTGACTTAGACTTGAGACAGATGACTCAAAATGACTTTTCTAAAGTTAGATTAAATGTTGGATATGGGATTTGCGATACGCCAGCCGATTTTAAAAACACACATCTCAAATGGTCCTACCCCCTCTCTTTCAACGCTGACTCTGACTCCACCCATTCCAAGTACATGGACGCGCAATCACGCAAGAGCGCAAACACAGATGCGCGAGAGTGAGCCAGGCTAGCTAGGTTGGAGTTTAGGGTGGTCTTCTAGTGCCAGGTCCAAATGTGGATTAGCTAGTTAGCTAGCTCCAGTAGCTACCGCAGGATAACAACAAACAGAAGCTTGCTCTGGGTCACGAGCTTTGAGTACGTGCACGTGCACGAAGGGGTCACTCGCGGGGAGCGGGGGAGGGGGAGTGCAGTACGACCGTTTGATTGACGTACTGTTACGTATTTTAAGAATCTAAGCTACCCACACATAGACCCATGAAGCAGGACCAAACATATTAGCCGTAAATACCATACATAGCCACAGGGAAACGGGACCTTACTGAAGGCTGCAATAACAGCTCCATCCACAGAGGGCAGCACCAGACAGGTAAGGAGGCCGAGGGTAATAGTCACCCCGGCTCCTCCCACTACTTCCGGGCTTGTGGATCCATACCATAACAGACGGTTGGAGCCAGAGCAAGCCAGAACTCTCCAGGCAGCGATAGGACATACGTGGGTTTATGTTTTGGATCAGCTAGGAGAATACTCTCGCACGTGCTTAGAATGCATCTTCAACCTCTCTTTGCTTCAGAGTATCAGTTTACCATACCGAAAATACTTTATACAAATAAAGTCTCTTTAAAGCTATTCCTTTGGATTCGAATACTTTCCCTGAAGAAATACGTAATAGTACTTACTGTCCAATGCCACTCTGTGGTTCTGAAAATCATTGGCTGGAGTTTTTCGAGCCCTGCCCGTTCCACAGATGATTGACTTGTTTAATTTTCATGTCAGTAGGCTACTTCTAACTCAGTGGCTATAAGTGGGTTATAATAATGATTTAAAGTGATTTTCAAGTAAAATTACACCGTCAGAGCCAGAGCGTCAGACTGGGCTGTTCTCAGCATACCGCAAAACAATTAAGAGGGTTCAAGTTCCAGTCCCCAAATTCAGTTGAACCACTACCTGGACATTTGTGATGGACAGAGCTGCCTTCAGTTTTGGGCCTATTCACATAATGGTTTTGGAATGTTTTGAATAGTTTGATTTATTGTTAATGTTAAGACATTGTTATTGTTAATGTTGAGATAAAACTCAACTTATGAACCACTCACTCTACCGATTTTTAAATGTGGAAACTGGGTTAGATGATCAGATTTTTTGTATGACTTGACTTGTGACTTGCTTGACCTGAGCAATGACTTGACTTGAGACTTGCTTGATTCTCACCACAGTGACTTGGGACTTGCTTGAGACTTGAAGGTTATGACTTGAGACTTGCTTGTGACTTGCACATGAGTGACTTACCCCCACCTCTGCAAATGGGGCACCATTTTTTTGTGCTAAATTTAATTTGATCAAACCTAATCTAATGTGATTTGAAGATTTTATCTAATGTAATCCAATTTAATCTAAAATCACATGTTAATATAATGTAATCCAACCTAATCTAAATCACATGTAAATCAAATGTAATCCAATTTAATCCTGATCACATGGTAATCTAATGTAATCCAACCTAATCATTGTCACATGTTAATCTCACTTTATTTAACGCAACAGGTTAATCTAATGTAATCCAACCTATTATGAATCACATGTTAATCTAATATAATCCAACCTAATCTAAATCACATGTTAATCTAATGTATCCAACTTGATGTAATCCAACAATAATAATGTAATAATGATGTATATTAATGTGTTGAACCCAGTGCCGCTGCTAGCTATTTCGGGGCCCTAAGCATAACTCCTTTATGGGCCCCTCCCCCCGAATTCCCCCTACCAGCCCCCTGCGCTAAATTGTTGACGGGGGGGGGGGGGGGGGGGGTTGGTAGCGAACAATTGTTGACGGGGGGGGGGGCTGGTGAATGATTCAATTTTTTTTTTTTTTTATTGCCATGGGCCCCCCCTCTGCCTTGGGCCCCCCCACAACTGTCTCACTTTCCCCCATATTCCGTCGGCCCTACACACAAGTATTGGAATGTCCAAAATCTTTTAGATTAAATAGTTATCCATAAATACAAACATAAAACCTTTTTTTTTTTTTGGGGGGGCCCTCAGGACTTGAGGCCCTACGCGCAGCGCGTAGTGCGCGTTATGGGAGCGCCGGCACTGGTTGAACCCCACTCACATGTGCGAGGCGGCAGCCGCACGCGGCTCCGTGACGTATAGCTCTGCGGTGGTCTCCGCGGAGCCGCGGTGGTTGGTGGCCACGGCTGTGTAGAAGCCCTCCGAGTCGGAGCAGACGCGGGCGATGACCAGCGAGTGGCGGCCCCCCTCCTGTAGCATCCGCACGTTGTCGCTCGCCTCCACCGCCCCGTCTGACAGACACACAACACACAGGGGGGAGGGGAGTCCTGATAATGGGGGTGGCTGATTTTATAAGTTAATATTGGCCTATAAAAAATAAATCATTTTGGCGAATATTTTTCATACATTATATGAAAACTTTACAATTGGTGTCGATTTATACATGACGTAATCACCTGTTTTTGAATCCTCTACTGTGGTGGTTGGACCTCTCAATGCAACAACAGTGTTACATCCTGTGCTGTGTGAAACCCTTCACACAGAACTTAACGTAGTTCCTCCCATACAGTTAATTGGTTCCTTAAACTCACGATTTAAATGTGATGTCGCTCGGGCCTGAGGCATTGCTGGAGGGTGAGCACCCTATCCCAAGGAGCTGCTCCACCCCCAGGATACCACGATATATATATTGAATAAAGGCAGATATATCTATATTTTGAATATCAGCCAATATATCGATATCGGAATCGAAAATCCAGTAACGGTCGGGCTCAACTCTTAACAGGGAGGAGGGAGGATGGATTTGTGGTTAGGGGGTTGTAATCCCAGCCTAAAGATTCTGGGTTCGATGCCCCAGTCGTCCGCAGTCTAACCTGTAGGCATCCTAGAGCAGGATGACAGCTAACCCCTACATGCACCGTGCCGTGATTCTTTCTAGTTCCCTGGAAGTCGAATTGGATAATCGTGTTAAATAAATGATGAGAAGAGAAAGGAAGTTCATGGAGTTGTAAACCAATTTCCCAGTTTTAGGAGAAGTGTAACACTCAGCTATTTTCTAATATGACACCAGACTGCTTCGTCAATTCTGATGAAAAACGGTCTGCAGCATCAACGTTGTTTCCACGGAAACGTTGGACCATTGACGTTTTTAGTCTGGGATGTGCCTACTCCGTCGGTCCGGTTTGGAGAGATGAGGTACAACACGCAGCAGTACCCTCCTATACTACAGAATAGTTCAGCGCCATGGTTCACCTTCCTCGGACAACAAAACACTCGAACCCAGGGAACCAAAATAAACAAGAAAAATGTGTGGGAAAGCATGGTGGGAGATGGGGAAGGGTAGTTTGGGATTAGGGCTGCACAATATATTATTTTCAAAGTTTACCTAGGTACTTTGTCAAGAGTGCATTGCATTTGTTACCGCAACAAAATGGAACACCTTTTTTTTTCTTTTCTTTTTTGCCACCATAATGCTCTGTATAACGAGTGCAAAGCCAAATCTGAATGCTACGGAAGAGGATTAGGGCCACTCATAAAAAAATAATTTAATTCTGAATTTTGACTTTTTTCTCAGAATTCTGCGATTAAAGTCAGAATTCTGATTTTAAACTCAGAATTCTGACATTAATCTCAGAATTCTGACTTTGATCTCAGAATTCTGACTTTAAAGTCAGAACTACGGGTACCTGTAAGGACCAACTTCCGCGGGAGAGACACTTTGCTTTATGCAGCAGGAGGAAACCACACGCAGAGTAGCCAGTAGCCCTAGCCTACTCGTGCTAAGACGTCTTCCCTTAGCGACTTCTTGCGGGTTCGAGGAGTTCCAGAAGAAGCCATTTGGTTAATGGAAGACCAAAAGGTGAGTGAAACTGGAACATGTGTTGTTTTGGTGCCAGTTTCACTCACCTTTTGGTCTACAGAATTCAGATTTTTTTCTCAGAATTCTGAGATTAAAGTCAGAATTCTGAGATTAATTTCAGAATTCTGAGTTTAAATCAGAATTCAGAGTTTAAAGTCAGAATTCAGAGATTAAAATCAGAATTTTGACTTTTTTTTTAAATTTACGTGTAGCCCTAATCCTTTTACGTAGAATGCCCCGCAAAGCCAAAGCAAAAAACTATTTGGGATGCTTTTTGCAGTGCTGCACAATATGAGAGCAGATCTATGCAGATGCACTCCGCTACAAAATCACCCGAATCATTAAACAATGATTCATTCTATTTTCTGAGATTTACGATCATAGGGATACTAGATCTATGACTTGCTAGATCTACGATCTATCATCCCTGCTGGGGATCCAGACCGATCTAGGAGCTCATGTTTGATTTGCTCTGGCCCATGCACCCGGGGCCGCTCCCGTTCAGACAGACCTCCAGCAGACCAGGCCCGGGTCGGGCCCATCGCAACCTTTGACCTTCCGGTTCCTTCCGGTGGAGAGACTCACCGAAATGCATCCAGGTGACGCTGGGCGCGGGGGTTCCGCTGACCTTACAGTCGAAGCGGGCGGTGCGGCCCTCCATGACCTCCAGGACGTCCAGCTGGCGGGTGAACAGGGGGTCCCGGGTGGGCGTGACCTTCAGCTGGGCGCTGGAGGTCAGCTCCTCTGTGAAACAAACCACAGCCGAGCAACACAACACAACAATGTCAAAGACCAACCACAGCCGGACAAAACAACACAACAATGTCAAAGACCAACAACAGCCAAACAAAACAATGTAAAAAAGATGATGATGCTGATGATACTGCTACCAATACGCAATGAATAATGTATAGAACGCCAGTCATTATCGGGAAAATAATAAATTTTCGATAATGACCGGCATAATATGCATTATCCCACTTGTTACACGGCTACTTGACAAAACGAAAAAATTACTTCACACAGTGTGTCTTTCTACAGTGTATTTGTTACCAATCTAAGTGTTGATCAGCAGAGAAATAGTTTGCCAAAGACGTTGACGTCGTTTAGCGACCGAATATGCTGGGGTTGATAAATTACCGGACTACTTGCGGAGTGATACGAAAGAAGTGAATCAGAGGCAATAAAAGCGGTCATTATATGCTTAGCAATGCTCAGTCAATTATCAAAAAATGATTGACTGACGGAAGTTGGGAAGGCCCATGCAAGGTGAACGGAGCATTCCACAGCATTAAGAAGAGCCGTGTCATGACTATTGTTAAAGGTGCCATGGCATGAAAATCTCATTTTATGAGGTTTTCTAACATAAATATGAGTTCCCCTAGCCTGCCTATGGTCCCCAAGTGGCTAAAACTTGCGTTCGGTGTAAAACGAGCACTAGGTGTTCTGCTCGCCTCTGAAAAAACGGAGGCTCAAGCGAGCTGATTTGGAATGTGGTTTCATATGTCGTCACATAGCATCTAAGCTCCTCCCCTTACTCTGCCTGGCCCGCCCAGAGAATTTGGCCCGCCAAAGACACAACCGTGCGAGCGCCACATTTGTGCGTGTGTGAATACACACACTGTAACGCAAGTGTTTCTTGTCGGTTCTTTGACGTCTTTCCACAACGAGACTGTAGTGGGGGTTATCTCAGCCATGGTTGAGAAGGAATTGGGGGAAAGGAATTTTGGCTTTGACTCCCTGAAGTACATGAACTGCGACGCACCACCGCTCGGCAGCAGGCAGCGCGTGGTTCAGTCTACTTCAGATTAATGTGAAAGTGGAAGAACCAGAGACATCGGAGAACCCGACAAAGTCGTTAGTGATTCATAATATCGTCTGGAGGCGCACACAGCTTTTGGCCGTGGTCAGTGGCGTGCACACATAGACACTAGGTGGGGCTAACGCACCAGGGGCCCTATTTTAACGGTCTGAAACGCAAGTGGAAAGCGCAAAGCACAAGTAGCTTTGTGGGCGGTTCTACGGCGCTATCGCTATTTTACAGGCGGATAAATTACACTTGCGTCGCGGCGCAAGTGTCAAAAGGGTTGGTCTGAAGCAGCCTAATTACCCGTAGGTGTGGTTTGGGCGTAACGTCCAACAAACCAATGAGAGTGCCAGCTCCCATCCCCTTTAAGAGCCATGAGCGCATTTGAATCGGACAAGTTGATATTTTGACAGCGCGTCTGCAGTCTCCGATGAGACAGATGCACATGAATTTCAAACTGCAAATGGCTCAGTTTATTGCCAAATAATATGGCCTAATTCACACATGGAATAAGGGGTTTTCTTCCACAACTTCAGAAATATTGAGTCCTCAAATAAATTTCGCCAAAGAAAACGTAAATAATATAACATATGATATGCGGTAACTGATCTATTTAATGAAATACGCAATACATTATAAACATTGTTTCTTATCAGTATTGTATGCTATCCTAATATGCATGTGTCTCCGCGGTAATAGACATTGCCATTGATTGTATTATGCGTTACGTGTTTAGTTTGCGTGTGTTTAAACAGAGCACACACGCGCGCCCGCATTCATTCATTCTTTTTAACACTCACTCGCGGTAAAACAATGTTTTTCACGATCAAATACTCATCAATCCTAAAAGTTATGGGCATGTAGGCCTATACGATGTCTGTGTCAAGAAAATATGTGTTTGCTGTACGGTGTTTGCAGATGCATTGATTTAAAAGTACAACTTATTACCGCTGCATCAGCTGTTCTTTCCCAAATAATTTACCAAGAATGTGCGGCTAGGTAGATGAGAGAAGCAAAGTGTATGCGCGAGGTGCACAAGCAATCCGTATGCATCGCATGCGCATGTAGGCTATGCATCCGCCCTTAAAATAGCATCTGAACAACGCGCCACTGACTTTAAACCAGGTATTTCCTGGTCAGTAGCGCAATGGTATTCAGCAACGGCAAAATAGCGTTTGCGCCAGAACACGCCTCCTCCTTCCGCCGAACCGCCCCTTGGGGCGCATGATCAATCCCTAATTTACCGGCGAGTGGCGCTGGTGGGAAAAGAACGCTCTGCGCCAGTTGTAAACTAGCAACGACACATGCGCCAGTGACTAAGTCACTTGCGCCGGATGCAAGATAGGGCCCCAGGACTTTTGCCCTTTATCAACGAAAATGCCCTTTTGAAACTTTTTTTTAATTTTTTTTTATATTATTAACATTTTACTGAGGCCGGTTTTGAAATGATCTTTTAAAAACCAAAGCGATTAAAAACGACTGAAACAATGCCCAAAAATGAGCCACATCCCCCTTGCACAGACTCAATTCTCTTCCTTTGTCACGTGCACTCGCGCTGGCACGCGCAGGGCACCACATGCGCTATATATGCAACATTACCAGTGACGACTGCTTCAGTTGAAAGATCATTTTCCAAGCTGAAAATCATAAAAACGAAACTAAGAAGCCTGTGTGGAGAGGAAAGGCTCTCTGACCTTCTCTTGCTTGCCATTGAAAGAGACATTGAGGTAAACCACAGTGAGGTCATCAACATCTTTAAAGACATGGCACCAAGAAGGATGCTGCTTTAAAGCAGTACGCAGCAAGAAGTGGAGGGTAAACAGAAGACAGTGGAGGGCAAAGTGAAGTTTATCTACTTCGCCGAGATGTCTAGAGTTCATCTTGGGACTTAACAATGACTGGATATAGTTAATATAGGATGTGGATTTTATCTGTTGGTGGTGTGACTTTTTTCTATAGGAAACTCACATGTAGAGAATGATACAAATAAAAGTAAAATTTCATTCAACATGTGCGTGTAACTTTTTTATAATAAGGTGTTCCGCGTGCGCTAAAAAGTGCCCTTCCCTTCCCCCCTGAGCACCTGCCCCCCAAAATGTCTGTGCACGCCACTGGCCGTGGTCATATGTATTATATGATATAGATATCTATGCATTATATGATATTATTTAGATATAGAGCTCCAGGACTGTAACGCAAGTGTTATTTGGATAACCATTCTGCTTTTGGTGTTATGGCGCATAACACGTTAACTCGTTAACTCATAACTCTCGTCTCTGGTATTTCTACAACGAGACTCGATGTGGGGGTTATCTCAGCCATGGTTGAGAATGAATTGGGGGGAAGGAACTTTGGCTTTGACTCCCTCAAGAACATGAACCACGACATGGAGGAGAAAGGGATTGTTGGCCGCGAATGTCTCCCGCTTGAGCCCCGCTTCCTGCTGCCGAGAGACCGCTGCCAAGGGACCACCGCCTCGGCGCTGCACGAGGCGGAGGTGCCTAAGCGCTGCCCGGCAACAATCCCTTTCTCCTCCATGTCGCGGTTCAGTTTACTTCAGATTGATGTGGACGTGGAAGAACCAGTAACCAGAATCGGCTCACACAGCTTTTGGCCGTGATAATATATATTATTTGATATAGATATCTATGTATATGATATTATTTAGATATAGTGCTCCAGGACTCCCGTGTGTTCTAGAATATTTACAGAACACGGCTAAAGGCTGTGTGCGCCTCGCCATTGCGATACATCCACTCTAAACAGAGCGCATCGTACCGTGGCTGCAAGCTGCTCAGGGCCACACCCCCACCCTCCTCCTTGACCCGCCTCGCTCCTCCTCATTTGCATTATAGCTACAGACACCAAAACAGCGCATTTGGGGGAAGGTCAATGTGCGACTGGCTCGGAGTGGCTGTAACTCTGCACCACGACTGAATTTCGGGAACGTCTTTGAATACTGTGTTAATGGCCCACTGATACCTATATTAAAGTATCCATAAAATAGCATGTCATGGCACCTTTAAATGAATGTTATCATCATTATTCTAATAAGGCTATTGTCATTAATATCAGTGTAGTTACTGTATTATTATTTTTGGGTTGTGTACCTTTAGCAGTGCTCAGCTTGCAGGTGTAACTGCCACTGTCGTCTTCATGGACAGAGTTCAACAAGAGACGGCAGCTAGGGACAAGATACAGAACATAAGGTTTAATAATTACATGTTACATATGATTATTAAGCAATTACTTAGTGGTTCCTTTCCTTCGGTTTGAGGAGTTTATCCTTGTCCTTTAGAGCAGTGTCTCGTTTGTCTTTTTAATATTGGTTATGATACATTGCTAAGTAAATCAACCTCTGAATACCCTAAAACAAAATTTGATAATCTGAACACAAAAAAGTGAAAGAATCCCAAGTGCATGATTTCACTAAACTGTTAACATTTGCAGCACCCATTTAATCTTAATGTTTACACAAATTCAGTTTGAGAACTCCTTCTTTAGAGAACTGAAGGTTAGGGGCCTTCATATTATATGGTTCAGGGGTATACAATTAAACGTGACTTGCTATACAAATAAATATCTCTAACAGTTGGTCCGTGTGTAGAGAAACCCTAGCTTGTAGCACCCCACACTGCGACCGTGAAGCCAACCTCCTTCCATCAAAGTGCATCTTGCAGTTCAGCTGCGCCGGCTGAATCAGCTTCCCATTGGACAGCCAGTCCACCTCCACGTCGGGGGGGCCGGTCATGTGACACTCAAACACGGCCGCCTCTCCCGCCCTTACCGCCGCGTCCCGTATCTCCCTGGTGATGGCGAGAGCTGTGGCCGCTGGAGGGGAGATTAAAGCGTGTTCAGGTCAGGTTAGAAGCTTTATGTACTGTCTATTTTAAGGTTAACCGTTTTTTGTTTAGTGGCTCCAAACAAAAAATTCACCCTGAGCAAGTTTCAATTCTGAAAGCTATATAATAGAAAATTGAGAAAATGTGATATGAAACTGTTTGAAACGTAAATCTGAAAACAAGGAGAAAGGAGAATCCGTGAGCAAAAAAGAATCTTGTGAGGAAATTTTAGCCATCAGTTTCATGAGGCACAGGCCCATTTTTCTCACTAAATTGTGAGTATTAGTACCCTTTTAATGTGCATGTTTACACTAAATAGACCGCACAGACATTATTTACGTAAAAAGAAAAATTATTCTCCCTCTCACCTTGGATCTCCAGTTTGAAGTCCACCTGCTTGGTTCCAAACTCGTTGACGATCTTGCAGGCGTAGAGTCCAGCGTCCGACCTCTGGGCGGTGGTGATCCTCAGCTCGCTGGTCCCCTCCCCCGTCTGTCTCACCGCAAGGCGGCCGGTGGACTTCAGCGTCAGCCTCTCCTTCAACCTGGCGCCGCACATATGGCCGCCAGAAGGAGCAGTTGGTTTTTGTTTTGAAATAGGAAAGGCTTGTTGAGATTAATAATATATCTTCTTAGAGCGATAGTCCTCTTTTTAAAATCTATAAAATGTTGGTTCCTGGTGTTTTTAATCATTCATATATTATTGAGTTATTTTATTGTATTTATTGAATCCATTCTTAATTTTGTTGTCACATTTATTTAGTTAGCTTAGAAAAAAACTGAAATGTTGCACTTCGTAAATAAAACATCTTGTATCGTCAATTTCCATGAGTAAGCACAACATTGTGGAGTGCTATAAGTGTTTTTTGCTGTCACAACTTCCAATGATTCAGTGTGTTTGGTTTGGAGAGGCCGGGGGTGTTTCACCAGTATATGGAGGGGTGCCCTCTCGCCCTCACGCACAGGAACACATCTTGTCCCTCGCCAACCACCTGGTCGTATGGTGTCACCTTCAAACAAACAGACATAAGACTTTATCGAGAGGAGTGAAAGGAGGTCGCTAAACTAGCATGTCTCAAATGTCGGAGGGTGGCATGACGCTGCTACTCTTATAAACGGCGATATTTTTCAACAGTCGCTCAAAATTGTACAGTTTTTCTGTTGTTTCCTCTTTTTACTATTGCTTTATATATTTTTGATTTTAATGTTTTGCTATTGTTTATTTTTATATATAAATATCTGTATCTTCTTTTACTTAAATTCTGTGACAGAAATTTAAGACGGATTCTATTTACTTAAATTGCTATCGAAATAAAATGAACTTGAATCAGACTCTTGCCTGAAACGAGGGCGGCTCTCTGAAGTGGACTTGTTTGCCTCGAGAAGGTGGGACCTCCAGCTCCATAGCTTCGTCTTGTAGCGTCAGGCTGCCCTCATCTGATTGGCTGGGACTGCTGGCATTTCTGGCAACGGTTGCTCTCCCACAAGGCTTGTGGGCAGGCCCTGGAACAGACCCCATAACGTTAGTGCCCTGTGTGCTGTATTGTGCGTTGTAGCATAGTGCATAGGGGTTTCGGTCTCAAGATTTAAAGGGCTTTATTGGCATGGAAAAGGTACATTTACATTACAAGAAAATATAACATATAATGCAATAATAATAATTTAAAATAATCCTAGATAAAAATAATCTTTCAAAGTACAATTGAATAGAAATGTAAACGTGCATACACAGCAAAAAAGTATGGCTATAACTTTCTCCCTCTCTCTCGCTCGCTCACACACACACACACACACAAATACTTCAGGGTTGATTTAAAAGATGAGCTGTACTTTTTGATGAGGTCAATATTAATCCAGCAGTGAATTGCAAGTGCAGTCTCTACCTGACTCTCGCTCTACCATAATTCCCTCCTTTGGTCCCTCTGTCTCTCCCTCTGCCACCAATATCTGACCCTCCCTCTCCCTCTCTGCTTCTCTATCTGTCTCTACATCACATTCTCTCTGTCTCTCACTGCCCAGATCTATATAAAACGTCCCCAAAAATACCAATAAAGAGCGGGTAATAACGGGAGAAATGACAGTGTCTGCTTTTATGTCAGCCGTAGAAACAGACTCTGCTATAACAACCCTGGAACGGGTTGACCTGTACAGTGGTCCACAGTGCTCCATAATGGTAGAGTGGTCCACAGTGCTCCACACTGGTCCCTAGTGTTCCATAGTGTTCTATAGTGGTCTACAGTGCTCCATAGTGGTGCATAGTGGTCCACAGTGGTCCCTAGTGGTCCATAATGGTCCAGTGATACATAGTGGTCCATAGTGGTCAATAGTGATACTTAATGATACATAGTGGTCCATAGTGGACTCCACAGTGGTCCATATTGGTCAATAGTGGTCCATTGCGGTCCATACAGGTCCAAAGTGGTCCACAGTGGTCCATAGTGGTCCACGGTGGTCCATAGTGCTCCATAGTGCTCCATAGTGGTCCATAGTGCTCCACAGGGCTCCATAGTGGTCCACAGTGCTCCATAGTGGTCCATAGTGATACACAGTGGTCCATAGTGGTACCTATTGGACCATAGTGGTCCATAGTGGTACCTATTGGTTCATAGTGGTCCACAGTGGTCCATACTGGTCCCTAGACTCGTGGTCCGTATCCAGAACACGGTCGGCCAACCACGACACAAGACGGGGAGAGCCAGCAGAAGGACTTTAGGAACACGTTGTATTTATTTCATAAGGCCTTTATCTCGCTCTGCTCTGAGAGCCGAACCAACCTCTCCTCCAAGCCTTGGGAGGGTGAACACGCCAAACAACAAACACGTCCAACACCAAGAAAAGGCGGGAGCTACAACCCGAAGGAGACCTACAAACTTTACATTAGCGTGACAAACAAACCAAAACAAACCAGATATGGTTGTAGAAAAACACACCGACATACCGAGTCGTCACATCTCCGGGCTGGGGTCTCCTTGGTGACCAGAGAGTATCCCCTTCCCTCCTCCAACCCCCGCCCCACCCAAACGCCAACATCCACATAAACCTGCCAACCCTCACAAATCAACCACAACCGTTGCAGCGCGCAACAAGACAGATCTCTCTCTGGTCGTCCCCATCCGACAACTCTTCCTCTCTCCCTCTCTCCCCCTCCATCCCCACCCCCACCCACCTCTCATCCAACATCCTCCTCCTAACATTGTAAAGACTCGGTCGAGAGAGACTCACTGTGGACGCACAAGTATTCAAGTTCTCGCTGCCTTGTTGTTCAATCGTTGCGCGGAACCATAAACCGAGGCAGGCAGAGCCGGTCTTCTTGGCAGAGACGAACCCACGCTGTTTTGTTTCAGTATTAGGAGGCTGAGAGGAGGGGGGTGTCTTTTTTATTTTAGACTTATCGGCGAGGTGTTGACGTAATTTCCTTCTCTGCGGCGGTCTGATATCTGTGCTTCCATTCTCTTTTTCAATCTTAGTTTGGCTTTCCGCTTAACCAGCCTCCTCCCCGTGCCATCTGGCTGAACGTCATCACAACGCCCTGCAAACTTTGACCTCGAACCTTATTGATAAAAACAATCTTAAGAAGGACGAACATGAGTTGAAACATTTCAAAAGATGTTAACACACACACACGCGCACACACGCACACGCACACACACACACACACACGCACACGCACACACACACACACACACACGCACTTGTTGCACGGGCGGCCCCAGACCGGTGGAATGTGGAGAGGAGACAGAGACTTCAGGCCACTAGCGGAGGTAGTGGAGCAGGAGACTATAAATACCAGAGACGGGATGGCCTAATATGGTTGGACCGAGACGAGAGCCGCTCAGACTCAATACTGGAGCTCTGTTGATAAAAGCCGGGAGGTGGAGGCCTTGCTGACGCAGGGTTACGGAGAACAAAGTAACAACCTCAGACACACACACACACACACACACACACACACACACACAGACATACAGACACACACACACACACACACACACACAGACATACAGACACACACACACACACACACACACACACACAGACATACAGACACACAAACACATGCATACAGACACAAACACACACACATACAGACGCACAAACACATACATACAGACACACACACACACACATACATACAGACACACATACATACACACAGACACACATATACTGACACACACACACGCACACATACAGACACACACACACACATACGAACAGACACACACACACACATACGCATACAGACACTGAAGGATATTTCAATGTTGATTCACCTGTGTGTGTGTGTGTGTGTGTGTGTGTGTGTGTGTGTGTGTGTGTGTGTGTGTGTGTGTGTGTGTTTGTGTGTGTGTTTGTGTGTGTGTGTGTGTGTGTTCAAACATGAGTCTCTAATGGCGCGTTTCCACTGCAGGGTGCGGAACGGATCGGATCGCAAAGGTGCGGATCGGGTCGCGTTTCCACCGCCAAAAGTGGGCGTGACCCGGACTTTGCCGTACCCGTTCCGGCCTCGTTCTCGGGACTCCTCCGTTGGGGTACCGAAAACGAGACGAGACGCCTGAAAGGGTCCCGGGAAATTCTATCTACACACCCCCTCCGTTGATTGGTCGACAGAATCATCACTTCCGGGTGACGCGGGGATAAAAACAAACAAACAGTAGCCTCGAGGTATTATTCTTTACAATTAACATGTCGCGTAAAACGCTTGCTTGGGCGAACAAGGAGGTGGAGACGTTCGTCTGCATTCTTGGGGAGGAAGACGTTGTTTACGATGTTTACGTAGCTGCCGTGGCGATCGACATCCGGCCTACCACAAAGGGTACTGTCGGCAGTGGAAACGCGACCTCGGAACTGAGCTGGGCTATACCGCCCCCTCCCTACCGCACCTTTGCGATCCGATCCGTTCCGCACCCTGCAGTGGAAACGCGGCATTATACCCACACCGGCACGCACACAAATAAAACCCCATACTCAATCGAATACAGACACACATTATTCAGGCATGCCCATTTGCACACAACTCGCACACAAATACTCACACACGCACACACAAATTAACATTGGGATCCCTTATTGAGTGTGTTTTTGTGCACGCGAATGTGGGCAAGTGTCTGTCCCGGGGGGAGGGGGGGCCTCTGTTAGATAGAGAAGGTCTGCCACCGGTGGGGGAGCACTTAAGAATTAATGGAGGTTGCCGTGGCAATGGACACGTGGGGGGGGGAGCCTGTTTGTGAGTATGAGCATGTGGATATAAGGGATTCAAATGGTCACGGGTGTGTGGGTATGTGCGTGCATGTGTGTGTGTGTGTGTGTGTGTGTGCGTGTGTGTGTGTGGGTGTGTGTGTGCATGCATGCGTGAGTGTGTGCGTGTCTGTGTGTGTCTGCGTGCGTGTGTTTGTGTTTTGTGCATCCCTTCCGGTATATGTGCAGGTGTGCGTGTGGTTGTGTGAAGATGGGACTTCAATGGAAATCGAAATTTGTCAGAAAGTGTGTGTGTCATGATGAAAGGGTTACAACAGAACTTTTTGACGAGCCCATCACCTCTGGCTTACCTTAACTCTCATGCCTCAACCCCCACATCTATAAAGCGCAACACAACGCATAACACTACGAATCCAGAGAGACAACACACTCAACTGCATCGTTTGGCCACACTATCGTTCAGAATATTCCCTGTTGGAACGGGGGACACAGCTACCATTGGAGACGTCGGCAATGATCGAAGAAGGTCCCAACAGACACTTTTCCCAGCGGTGTCATTGAAGGAAGAGCACAGGAGTGGCTCATAACACTACCAGGGATAGTAGACTCATCTTCACTGGTTTAGTCTACTTCCTGTACCCTGGTACACACAATTTTTCATCTTGTGTGTTTTCTGATCGCAGCGCTGAATCTGTGTCTTTAGGTGTGATTAAGGCCGTATATAAATGTTTCACTCTCTCTTTCTCTTTCTCTCTCTCTCCCTCTCTGTCACTCTCTATCTCTCTCTCTCTGTCTCTTTCTCTCTCTCTCTCCCTCTCTGTCGCTCTCTATCTCTGTCTCCGTCTCTCTTTCTCTTTCTCTCTCTCTCTGTCGCTCTCTGTCTCTCTCTTTCTCTCACACACCGATTTTGTATTAGTATTATGAGCAACTCCTGTGTATTCTTTGTAAAAACGTATCTATTAAAGGTCCCATGACATGAAAATCTCAATTTATGAGGTTTTCTAACATAAATATGAGTTCCCCTAGCCTGCCTATGGTCCCCCAGTGGCTAAAACTTGCGTTTGGTGTAAAACGAGCACTAGCTGTTCTGCTCGCCTTTGAAAAAACGGAGGCTCAAGCGCGCTGATTTGGAAATCTGTGCTCATGACGTCATGAGGAATCTCAGCTCCTCCCCTTACTCTGCCTGGCCCGCCCAGAGACGTTGGCCCGCCAATGAGACTCGACCGTGCGAGCGCCACATGTGTGTGTGTGTGAATACACACACTGTAACGCAAGTGTTTCTTGTCGGTTCTTTGACGTGTCTTGTATTTCCACAACGAGACTGTCGTGGGGGTTATCTAAGCCATGGTTGAGAAGGAATTGGGGGAAAGGAACTTTGGTTTGACTCGCTGAAGTACATGAACTGCGACATGCCGCCGGTTGCCGCGAGGCACCATCGCCCGGCAGCGGGCAGCCGGCAGCCGGCAGCCGGCAGCCGGCCGCAGGCAGCGCGCGGTTCAGTCGACTTCAGGTTGATGTGAAAGTGGAAGAACCAGAGACGTCGCAGAACCCGACAAAGTCGTTTGTGATTCATAATATCGTCTGGAGGCGCATACAATATGTTATATGATATAGATATCTATGTATTATATGATATTATTTAGATATAGAGCTCCAGGACTGTAACGCAAGTGTTGTACACTTCCTTGTTATTTGGATAACCGTTCTGCTGTTGGTGTGATGGCGCTCTCGTATCTGGTATTTCTACAACAAGACTCGTATTGGGGGTTATCTCAGCCAAGGTTGAGAATGAATTGGGGGGAAGGAACTTTGGCTTTGACTCCCTCAAGAACATGAACCACGACAAGGAGGAGAAAGGGATCTTTGCCGGGCAGCGCTTATGCACCTCCGCCTCCGGCGGTGGTCCCTCAGCGGGGCTCAAGCGGGAGACATTCGCCGCCAACAATCCCTTTCTCCTCCATGTCGTGGTTCATGTTCTTGAGGGAGTCAAAGCCAAAGTTCCTTCCCCCCAATTCATTCTCAACCTTGGCTGAGATAACCCCCAATACGAGTCTCGTGTCTCGAGTCACTTGCGTTACAGTCCTGGAGCTCTATATCTAAATAATATCATATACATAGATATCTATATCATATAACATATTGTGTGCGCCTCCAGACGATATTATGAATCACAAACGACTTTGTCGGGTTCTGCGACGTCTCTGGTTCTTCCACTTTCACATCAACCTGAAGTCGACTGAACCGCGCGCTGCCTGCTGCCGGCTGCCCGCTGCCGGGCGATGGTGCCTCGCGGCAACCGGCGGCATGTCGCAGTTCATGTACTTCAGCGAGTCAAATCAAAGTTCCTTTCCCCCAATTCCTTCTCAACCATGGCTCAGATAACCCCCACGACAGTCTCGTTGTGGAAATACAAGACACGTCAAAGAACCGACAAGAAACACTTCCGTTACAGTGTGTGTATTCACATTGATGTGGACGTTGAAGAACCAGGAACGTCGGAGAACCCAACGCGGTCGTTTGAGATTCATAATATCGGCTCACACAGCTTTTGGCCGTGATAATATATATTATATGATATAGATATCTGTGTAGGCTATATGATAATATTTAGATATAGAGCTCCAGGACTCCCGTGTGTTCTAGAATATTTACAGAACACGGCTAAAGGCTGTGTGCGGCTCGCCATTGCGATACATCCACTGTAAACAGAGCGCATGGTGGCTGCAAGCTGCTCAGGGCCACACCCCCACCCTCCTCCTTGACACGCCCACCGAAACAGCGCATTTGGGGGAAGCTCAATGTGCGACTGGCTCGGAGTGGCTGTAACTCTGCACCACGGCTGAATTTAGGGAACGTCTTTGAATACTGTGTTAGTTGCCCACTAATACCTATATTAAAGAATACATAAAATAGCATGTCATGGGACCTTTAACACATTTATTTCATTGATTTAAGAAGTAGGGGTTGCCCAATTTTCTTACCTAAAAGTGAAATCAGGGTCGAGCGAGGGGGAGGGAACCATGGTAGCAGTTATTTTTTTCACATGAATGTCGGTTGTTAACCCGTTAATTATCTGGTTCTGTGGCCCCATCAGAACACTGCATTGGTTCAGTCATAAAACAACAGGACACAAACACACTTGAAGACAACAGACGGGACAGAAAAAAATTTGGTAAGCCCCACCACGTTGGCCAAGTGTAAGTTCATAACAAAAGGAAGTTGATAGGACTACATCTACAGGCACGACTGAATCCACCCAACTTCCTAACTGGGAAAGAGTAAATCTTGACTGAAGACGCATCGGTGGCTATTTCGTACAGTTTTAGTCACGAATAAGCTAAATAAAAAGCTATTGCGGCAAAGTAATGATCCCAAATTCACTCTGAAAAACAGACAACTCAATTCAACGTTTGCCACATCCCAGAATATTGCCCTCGAGGCGCATCTTTTTTCTCTGTGAAAAGCAGCAATCAGCAGAACAATCCAAAGAAACGATTGAAACGGTATCAATACTTTGAACCCACCTTCCATCGGGAATCCAGAAGACTCCAGAAAACGCGTTCTCGCGTTCCGCTCCTCCCCCTTCGTCTCCTCCATCTCCTCCTCCACCACCTCCTCTACCAGGATTTGGGGAAGGGGCGAGGGCCCCTTCCTCTTCTTCAACAGGGGGCTGACAGAGGGGCCAACAGAGGGGCCCGGCGGCCGGGCGGTCTTGGCCGGCCGCGAGTGAGACCCCGCTGGGTCCCGGCCTACGGCGATGGGCTGGGGGGGGTGTCGGGTCTTCCCTGCGCCCGGGGGGTCTTGATCTGTGACAGCTCCGACCTCAGGACCCTCAGGGGTTTCAGGTTGTCGAGGTTGGGGGGCCGGTGGGGCCGTGGTGGAGGACGAGAGACGCGGCGGCTGTTTGACTGATTGTGGTTTGGCGCCGAGGGATTCACTGCGACTGACAAGAAAACAGCCCGAAAAATGACAATATATTTAAAACCGAGCGTGGTTTAACTGTTTTTTTTTTAGGAGAAACTGTGTGTTGAGGCGTTAAATGTTTGCTTGGGTGGAACATAGTTAAATAAGAACAAGAAGAACAAGTTTAAATGTAGGTTGACAAGCTATTAGCTCATGTTATATAGGTTTACTTTTGACACAACAAGCGACTTTTCAAGATAAATGGAAAATGGAGGTTATTTCCAGCCTCATTTTGTCCAATTAAAGTGGAACCGTCACGCTTTTTGTTATATAAGGGATAACTGCTTTAGTCATGGGTTCAAAACCAACTCAGTTTGGCTAGTTAAAGATGGACCATTTATCTTGTTTTCCAAATGGAGAACAGAAACCCAGGAACCAATGACCAAAACAGCCAAGCAATGCTTGTAACTCATGATAAGCCCCGAAAATCACAAATATCCTATTTCCCCTTCACACTTTCAATCCCTCACAGTGCCCCTAAAAGGGTTGTTCAGGCAAACTGTGTTTGCTTGGTGTAAACCCTAGTCTTATAAATAAAACAGAACAACGGCATTGTTTTTAAGGAGACACACACACAGAAAATAAAGATATCCAACCTTGCCGTGCTTTTCGTTCTGACTGTTACTGTCACTGGGCCCGCTGGCAGCTGGTGAACTGGTTCTGTCTCCATGGCAACAGAGGAGATCTTCTCCAAACCGCGAGGCGTCGGCAGCAGCGGTTCCCGCAGCAATGAGGTCCTCCCTTGGGGGGCTCCAGAGGCTTCGTCCGGGGGCCTCCGCGGGGGGCACTCCCCCCCTCCGACCATAACTCCACCTCCCACCCTCTGCTCTTCCAGCACCCGCTTCCTGGCCTCCAGTTTCTTCACCACCTGGGGGGGTATGGGCTCCAGCTTCCCCACCGCACACCCTCCTCCAACTCCTCCTCCACCTGCTCTGCCCGTCCCTCTGGGTGTGTCCCTGGGGGCCAGCTGCTCCATGGAGCAGGCCTTCCTGAGGCCAGGCTTCCCCACCAGCCTCTTGATGCGCTGCAGCTCCTCGTTGAACTTGCTCTGGAAGCTCTGCACCCGCTGTGCGAGGCTGGCAGCGTCCTCCAGTGACGAGGCGCGCTGCTTGAAGGCCGAGCGCCGCTGCGCCGCCCCCTGCAGCACGCGACCGTCCTGCTCGGGGAGGCCTGTCCCCGCCCGCCACCCCCGGGCGCCGTCCGCATCCGCGTCACCGAACGAGGCAGCCCTCGCCAGCCGGGGGGGCCCTGCCCCCGGGACCCCGAGGCGCTCCTCGAACGCCCGCACCTTGTCGAAGATCTTGGCCGCCGCCCGGGTCGGTTTGGAGGTCAGGTCGCCGACCGCGATGGTGTCGTCAGAGATCCTGTTTTTTGGCGTGCCGGAGGTGGTTGGGTACGGTGAAGTCGAGGGAGGCTGCTGGTTGGTGGGGGAAGATCCGGGGGAGAGGGCTGGAGGGAGGGCCTTAGACAGGGCGGTCGTCCTACCAGGTGTTGGAGATCGAGGGGGTAAGATCGTTAGACTTTGGAGAACGTTAGGTTTGTGACGGAGACCAGCGGAGACTGGTGGTCTAACGAGAGTGAGGGGTTAGAGGGTTCAGATGGTTAAGAGGGTTAGATGGTCCATTAGGCGTCTTTCACACAAAACTCCGGTGGATGAGTCTTGAGTTTTGTGCCCAGGGTGTGCAAGTGTGTTGGGTGTTGACTCCGGGCGCATTGTAACTTATTGTTCAAAGGGTGAGGAACTGAAATGGTGTCACTATGGGATGGATATAATATTGTTCCTCATATCTATTGTCAGGACATAAGTTGGCATTTGTTCATGTGTGGCAGAACAGAATCTAACGGAAGGCAATATGTCATTCGATGCTCAAAGTAACATCCCCAAAAATCCTTCAAAACTACAAATGCCAAACACATGCCATTTAAAGAATTTGTGAAACACACAATGCACTTTTGTTGTCCACTTGACCAGTGTTATCTTTTTGGAATAAATATTTAGGAAAAAATGTCATGCTAATATTAGCTTTGGTTTCAAAAGCTTGCAACCCATGCAAGAGGTTATTCCAAAGGGGGGGGTGGCATACAAAATGTGCAAGGGGCCTGTAAAAAGTGTCATAGTAATAAAGTGGTGTTTATTGACATCAGTGGAAACGTCAGATCAACAGGATGGAAAGCCACGAAAGACGTTAGTGGGGTCAGAAAAAATAAACGTTAAAAAGTTTCAAACCAGAGTAACACTTCAAACCAGAGGAAAAGTATCCACACCGCCAAAAACACCAAACCAAACCAAAATGGAATCAAAGGAAAGTGTGAAGGTGGACCAACAATGGAGCGTAGCTATGATGGCATGAAAAGGCCTCGTATCGTACCAAATACAACAAAGAAAATTGTAAAAAATCTGCAAAAAATCTGCAGTCTATGCGGGATTCGTTTGGCGTAATCCTTAATGAGTCGAGTCTCTACAAATTTTTGGAGAGGCCGGTCGCTTTTCTTTTTCGTTATTTTCCTTCTCCGTCAAACCTTAAAAACGGCCATGGTGGGCGCTATAGCGGCATAGAAAAGGTCCTCCCGCGGTACAGGCTGAACATGCTACCGTAGTAGTCGCTCCCTACACACACACTTTCCTCTGATCCCTGCGCGGCGGCGGGCAGCGCCAGGTTAGCGTGGGACGCCCGCATCAGGGGCTCCACCCCAAGGTGCCGGACGGGGGGCAGGCACCCCCTGGCGTGGGCAGCTTGCCTTGCGGGGTGCGAGGGGTCCTGGTGGGTGTGGTTGGCGGCGGTGGCGCAGGTGGAGGTGGTACCGCCGGGGGGCCGGGACCCCAAGGCCCTCAGTTCCCGCTCCACGATGGGGTCAAAGCCCCCCGGGAGGGCGGCGGATCTGTGGTGGTCCGAGGCGTGGTGGTGGTCCTTGCCGCCTACCGCCGTGGTGGTCCTCCCTTCTTCCTCACCTGGAGGAGGGGGGGAGAGGGGGAGAGGGATAGAGAGAGAACGAGAGAGAGAGAGAGAGAGAGAGAGAGAGAGAGAGAGAAAGCAACAGAGAGAGAGAGAGAGAGAGAGAGAGAGAGAGAGAGAGAGAGAGAGAGAGAGAGAGAGAGAGAGAGAGAGAGAGAGAGAAAGATAGAGATACAGAGACAGAGAGCGACAGAGAGAGAGAGAGAGAGAGAGAGAGAGAGAGAGAGAGAGAGAAAGATAGAGATACAGAGACAGAGAGCGACAGAGAGAGAGAGAGAGAGAAACATTTATATACAGCCTTAATCACACCAAAAGACACCGATTTTAAAGAAATCATCTTCTGGCAGTAACTTTCATTTTCATTTTGGCTCGAGTGCACAATGCAGAGAAGCTCAATTGTGATTTCAGATAGATATTATTTTTTTTGTCCTTAAAATAAATAAATGATTCACCTTGATTCAGTAGCTTTAAAAAATATTTAAAAAATAAATAAATAATAAGAAAGAGTGAAAGATGATATGAATCTGCTTTCCTTGTTGTCATGACAATAGCAGCCCTCGGTTCCTTATCGTTTGGTTCAGGAAGTGGAAGCCACCAAGACGAAAACCTGATATCGACAAAACGCGTTTCTGAACGAGCATGGGGGAAACACGATAACAAAACCGGCCATTTCTGTGTGTCTTTATTTAGACGTGACAAAACGCAAAACCAACTGGCCAGTGACATATCCTGCGATATTCACCCAGCAATGCAAGAGTGAATCTTCACAGAAACCTTTGCACAACAGTAATGTTCTTAGCATTCAATAACGGCATCCTCTTCCTTTCTCTACATGCGCTCTACGGTTTAGCTCATTAGCTTTAAGGTATTATAATTAATATGCAACGTAAGCAGATTTTCCCGGACTCATTGGTACAAATCGACATCATTGGGTGAAATAATGAGTGGATGAAGCCTGCGCTGTGTTTTGGTTCTGCGGTTCTTAAGACCTGCGCTGTGTTGTGGTTCTGCAGTTCTTGAGGCCTGCACTGTGTTGTGGTTCTGCGGTTCTTGAGGCCTGCACTGTGTTGTTGGTCTGCGGTTCTTGAGGCCTGCGCTGTGTGTTGTGGTTCTGCAGTTCTTGAGGCCTGCACTGTGTTGTGGTTTGCGGTTCTTGAGGCCTGCACTGTGTTGTGGTTCTGCGGATCTTGAGGCCTGCGCTGTGTTGTTGTTCTGCAGTTCTTGAGGCCTGCGCTGTGTTGTTGTTCTGTGGGAAACGTGAGTAGCACCTGGGCCGATGGGCCCCTAACGCTACCTGAATCGCTAAGTGGGCCTCTACAACCAGGACTCCCTAACAACCCTCAACCGCTCCGACTCATTTATTATGTCAATTAAATACTCAACTGAAAATAATCACACTCCATTTGAAATACACGCTAATGTGTCATTTCACTTTTCTAACTACTACTTTTTAACAGACTGTTGCTGTACTGTCTCAATACTGATTTACGGCTGAAATTATTATACCGTGTTTTTTTTATTTACCCTTAAATTAGAAATTGTACTTCCAAGCTGCTTACTAGAAATAGGGACATTGTCTCTGCGCATGGTACTGTGGATGAACATCACGGTTAGCAAGCTAACCGTGTGTGTTAAGATGTGGAAGATAGGCAAACAAAACCCAACAGACCCAGTGTGTGTGTTCGAGGGTCTTACCTGGGGGTCCTCGATGGGTGCCCTGAGGCCTCCCCAGCCCCGCCTTGGTTTCCATGGGGCCCAGAGGCTCAGTGGCCTCGTCTTCTGTGGTCTCAGAGTCTGAGGAGAGGACAAACAAACAAACACAGTCAGTGGCCGGGAAGAAACAGTCACACAGTCGACGACGTGAGGAAGAGGTGGAGGTGGGAGGAAAAAAATGAAAAATACAAAACGACAGTGTAAATTTGGTCTCGTCTTGTTTGTCGCCGTGGTTCCTTTGTTTGTTTTTTGTCAAGAAGCTCCTTGAGAAAGGTCAAGGAGCCCCTCGGTTCCAATGTACAGGAGCGGAATGAATTGATACTACCGTGACACCGGGTCCGCAGGGTGTGGGGAATATAAATAGAGACCGTTCTGTCAGCTCCCCGCGGGTTGAGGCGACGGTGGGACCCACTTCATGTTTGTCCTCAAGAGTTTTGTGTCTCTGTGACACTGTTAAAAAGAGCTAGGTTTAATGTCCCTTTCAAGTATTCTATTTATGATATTTGACAATATGCCCGCTTTTCAAAAATGTATAAGTTCATTCTGTTGGCTTTTAAACACAATTATTAAGCTAGCCCACGGTAACTCATTTGAAGCAAATGAGCCACAACACATCCATAAGATTTTATTGAAATTCAGCCTGCTTTCATGCACTTATTATGAGCTTCTCATAGCAGATTTTCCCCTTCAAACTTTAAATTAAACAGTTTCAAAAGCAGCACAAACTGTGAAATGTGTTCTGCTAGCATAACACAATTTGACGATCAGAGGTCAGCACTGTTTGTACCGTTCCCTTTCCTATCCTGTTCTTGAGAGGTTGGGATAACTTTGGATACGAGTAGAAAACAACGATTTTCTCATCCCAAAGTTGCAAACATGCGAGCGTAGATCTGGCACCCTCCCTCACTGAGCTTTAAAGAAAGACATATTGTATGTCCTCTGGGACTCACGTTTTGGCATGTTCTTCAAACAAAACAAGAACATGCAGCAAAAAGAACAACGTTCAAACTAGTGCAATAAAAAAATGTACGTAACATTGATAAATAAATGCAAAGGAGATGACGAATGTAGAATTCAAACGGAAGAGGGTGGGGGCAAACGATAGCAGGGGGGTGCTCTGGTTGGGCTTGTATAAGGACAATGAGGACCACCACAACGTCACATGACACACATGGCAACAGGGTGGAAGGAGGAAGAGGGGTTGGCGGGGGTGACGGCAGTGCCAGTGTTGGTGGTGATGGAGGGGGAGGGATGGAGGGGTGGAGGGGGACAGACGGACAGGCGAAAGGCGGTTATCATCCAGCGTTTTTTTCTTTTTTTACCATAGCTTTGCTTTCGGCAGGAGCGGAAGACTTCGCTTCCATAGTGACAGCAAGAGAGGGCAGACGGGAGAGCAGCGTTACTATGGCAACCAGCATCCCTCTCACCCACACGACCAGCGGGCCGCCTCTCGGTACCCATTAGAGTCTAAGAAGAGTCCCTCCTCAGCGGGGGGAGGGGGGGCAGGCCTGGCGGATAACGTTTAGCGGTTAGATGGCGCTGTCACAGGGGCTGATGGGGGTGATGGGGGTGGTTTGGGGAGTTTACGCTCAACGACAGGATAGGAAGAGATATAGACCGAACAGGATTTGTTTTGTGTGTGTCAGGGGGGTGGGGCTGGGGTGGGGTTACGTTAAGGCAGGGGCTGGGGCAACACAAGCAAAAGCATTCGTCTTGAGTGTGATGTGTGATGTTGCCGGGTGTGAGTGTATGAGTTTGTGTGTGTGCTCATCTGTGTATGCGTATATGTGTTCGTTTTCCTCTGTGTTTAATAGTGTTCCTGTCTGTATTTGTGAACATATATCAGGGTTTGTGTGTTTACCTGCGTGTTTATCGGTGTCTTTTTTTGTGTTTTGTTTATCGGTGTGGATCTGTTTGTGTCTGTGTGTGCACGCAGACGTAACCACATCCACTGGAGCTAAACAGCTTGCACACCAGGCCAGCAGAAATCTACTGCAATGTAATTACCCCAAGTTATAGCTCAAAGTGTCCCGCTGTGATGTACTGCATTTAGGAAATTAGGGCGCAGTAGCTGAGGGGAAATATGATTTACAGTTATGTAAGTCTCCAGATTTGCAATGTCAGATGTAAGGTAAAACACCCCAGAGGCCAGAGATGAATTAGTGTACCGGACGGGAAACATGGCGCTACGACTCCCGTTCTACCGAGTACTTGGTAGAACCCGGTCTGGAGTCACCGCGCGGTTGGGTCCGCGTGAACCCAAAACATGCAACAAACCGTGTGGTACAACATAGTGTGTTGTGCCGTGACGGTAGTTGCGGTGCGCCAAATCACCTTTCAGTTTGTGGGGGCTGTGATTATCGCCACGCACCCTTAAACCGGTTTGCTTAAGGTTGCGTGGACGATAAGAACACCTTTAGTGTTGTGAGATGTCAAAACGTGGAAAGTGTTTTCTACGAGCTGTGGAGTGCCCTCAATGTGGGCCTTTAAAAACCATTAACATGACTTATTACTGGTGCCGTTACACTGGCACGTTGTACTGGAATGGCCTTCGGACTGGAAATGAACCGGAATAGACTTGAGTAACGTATGATTGATTAGAATAGAACAAGACATAGACGAGTGGAGTAGAATACAATAGAGTAGCATTAAATAGAACAGAGTAGAGAAGAACATAGTAGAGCAGCATTAAGTAGAACAGAACAGAGTACAGTAGAATAGAAGAGAACAGCATCAAATAGAACAGTAAATAATGTAATATAAAGCATGTAGTCCAAAATAATAGTTCTTACAATGATAGAATAGAAGAGAATAGCATACAATAGAAGGGAATACAACAGTAAAGACCAGGATAGCACAGAGCAGGGTAGAAAAGAGTAAAAGAGGACTGAACAGCGTAGAATAGAGTTGAGTAGAGCCAAGGCAGAGAGGGTCGTCCTGACAACACACCATGAGTAAATCTTCCAAAAGTCCGCGTGGAGTGTCCCGTCCTCTGAAACAAACGCACAACACCACAGGTTATTAGAAGAGGACAGCGGAGTCGAAACAGCACTACGCCCATATCAAGCCGCGAGTCGTCAGTTTCTACCACGGGGACGACCAATGAGGGGATTTATTGTTCTGTTGGGTGCTGGTCTCGTCCTAAAAGCCACATCTCAATGCCTTCTGTGCAAAACAACACACTTGCATGGGTTTGTCCAGACATTTGAGCTCAAGGTAATGTTGTTGTCCATACAGGCTACATAGGACAAACAGTTGTGTATTTCAATAAGAAACACAGCGCTATGAAGCAGCCAACCTCAGTCCACACAAGTGGGAGCTGTGGCCCAACTGGGCCACAACACCAGTATGACATGTCACAACCTGGAATACATTGATCCAACGAGAGAAGTGCATTATGACTTCAAAGTAAATTTGGAAAGACGTTAAAGTAGGGGGGAAAAGTCAAATAGGAAAGAGTGATTTCAGTGGAATTACTCTGCATCCAATATTGCCATCCCATAATTCCCCTCCTCTGTTGACCCTAACAGTTTGATAAAGTATCGACCGCTATAGGAGGTGGAGGGTTATCCGCGCTGTGTAACTGAATTCTCCAGAAGCTTCCATTCTTGCTTTTCCCATTGTAGTCCCCTCTCCACCGCCCGGGGCAATCATATCAGCTATTCCCAGACACAAACTGGGAGCCAAACACCAACCATTTCAGAAGCCTTCTCAATAAAATTAATCCCTTCCTCGGAGAGGCAGAGGGATAATACCAAACACACCACAAAATACGAAAAAAATGAAACAATAATTGCTTCCATCCAATCACAAGGGCAGAAAAAAGGCATATTAAGAGGTGGCAGTTTGATACGGAGTAAATAAAGAGATATTGGAGGAGGTTTGTGTAAGTTGCACCCTTCTCCTCATCCTGTCTCCCATAGCCGCTATAGCCTACTGACACAGTTCTCCTGAAAACCCTACCTCTTCACATAACGACTGTCTCCAGTGGGCTGACGGCACGCACACACACACACACACACACACACACACACACACACACACACACACACACACACACACACACACACACACACACACACACACACACACACACACACACACACACACACACCTTCAGGAGTATGTGATTTCTAAAAAAAGGGGTTCCACAATTTTCCAGGGATTCTGCTGACCTATCCATTGTTACAGTTACAATTAAACCCCTTTATAGGATAAGAGTTGGTCATTGACAATGTTTTTTTCGAGTTTTTCAGAGATTTTCCAATCTGGCTGCTTTAAATACAGCTTTTTACACCAGCCAACCCTTAAATATTTAGTTCCCCTCCTGAAAACATTCCTTTCTCTAGATTGATATTGCGACCTAAAACAGTAGTGGCTCACAATGTATCTACCCTCTCTTCTTCTCCTCATCTCTCCTCTCCAGAGGACCCCCTGAAGTATACTCCACAATACTACCACACACTTTGTCTCGTTATTTCGAAGAACAAAACAAAACCAACATATCAAAGCACGGCAATCCCCTGTTCCCCTCCCGGTCGGCGGTCCTGATGACCACCGGAGCTGGGCTCTCTATCGGCGTGCCTCAACTGTCATCCTGTCTGCTCAATGCCAGAGTGGAATTACGCTTTGGTTCTGCATTAGAAAACCTCAAAGCGAAGAGGCAAAGCCACCACGCTGAGAGAGAACAGCAGACGCTTTGGTTCCTGCTTCCCGGTATTCTGTATCTCCCAGAGAGAAGAGAGGGCGAACTTACCTGAAACCGCTTCTTAGACCAGATCTTCTTCATCTCTCGCAACACCACTTTCTCTCTCACACAGTCAGCAGGGATTCACGTCAGTACATACACACGTTTAGATCTAGACATATAGGGATTTATATATATAGAATATATGTATTTATTTATATTCATATATATATATAAATATGTGCACGGTTTACACTAAAACATCCCCGGGAACCGTCACGAGGTGTGGCGTCCGGAAAAAATCTGAGTCCAAATGAGATTCGGCTTGTGTGGGCGTCTTCGCTCTCTCTCTCTCTCTCTCGCTCTCTCTCTCTCGCTCTCTTTCAAGCTCTTTCTCTCTCAGTCTCTCTCTCTCTCTCTCTCTCCCCCCTTCTCTTCTCTGTCAGCAGCAGGGATGAAGAGAGAGAGAGAGAGAGAGAGAGAGAGAGAGAGAGAGAGAGAGAGAGAGAGAAAGAGAGAGAGAGAGAGAGAGAGAAAGAGAAAGAGAGAGAGAAAGAGAGAGAGAGAGAGAGAGAGAGAGGGAGAGAGAAGGAGGGAGAGAGAGAGAGAGATGCAGAGCGACCAAAGGGAGCCGGAGCGAGGAGGAGAGCAAGCAACAAAGCGAGCGAGCAGTAAGTAAAGAGAGATGCACAGGAGCAAACTAGAGAGGAGAGGGGGACGTTTGAGGGGAGAAAGGAAGAGAGGGGAGAGGACGGGAGGAGAGGAGGGAAGGGGAGGAGGGGAGGAGAGAAGAAGAGAGCTGGAGAGAGCGATGAGGAGAGAGAATAGAGGAGGCACATACGGCTGTGTGCTTGTGTGTGCGTGTGTGTGTGTGTGCGTGTGTGTCTGAATGCCTGCCTGCCTGTCTGTCTGCCTGCCTGCCTGCCCGCCTGCCTGTCTGCCTGCCTGTCTGTCTGTCTGCCTGCCTGTGTGTGTGTGTGTGCATTGTTTGTGCATACACAGATGATCGCAGAGTCTCTCTGAGGCAATTTTCAGTTACTCCACCCCCGCTCGCACACACCACCGCCTCCACCTCCTCCTCCTTCACCTTAACCCTATCCATTATTCCTACCTCCTCCTCCTCCTCCTCCTCCACCTTAACCCTGTTATCCCCCCCCCCCCCCCCCCCCCCCCACACACACACACACACCCCACCACCACCTTACCCACCCACTTTCTCCACCTCACCTCCCACTTGCGCCTCAGCCAAGAGCAGACGGTTGAAGACAGAGAGGGCAATGAGGAGGAGGAGGAGGAGGAGGAGGAGAAGAAGGGGAGAGGATGAGAGAGGGGGAGGAGGAAGAGGAGGAGGAGGAGGAGGAAAGAGGGAAAAAATATGGAATGAACTTGAATATCAGAGGCATCAAGGGAGGGAGGGGGAGAAAGAGAGAGCGAGAGCGAGAGAGAGAGAGAGAGAGAGAGAGAGAGAGAGAGAGATCAGACAGGGATCAGGATAAAATACAGCCTGTTAGACAAATGGAGAGGGGGGAGAGAGGGAGTGAGAGAGGGAGGTGGAGAAGAAGATAGTGAGTGTCAGAAAGAAAGAGATGAAATGATTAAGAGGATAAAAAGGGAAAATATGTTCACACTGGGGGAAGGTTGAAATATGTCTAGACAAAGGAGGGTAGAGAGTAGCGAGTGAGAGAGTGAGAGAGCTGATGGCTCATTTTCAAAGGTTTCTCATTTCACATCCTGAAGCTACAAACATCGATAACAGTAGTTAACCCAAAGTAATCCCAACCAACCTGACTCCACAATAAAGACTCTCTTGCTGTGCATATCTATTACCAAACACACAACACAAAAACACAAAACCCAACACATATGACCTGAGATCCTACCCTAACACATCTCTAAGATATCTCTGATCCAAATGCACACAACCCACAACAACTCAACATGCAGCACACCTATAACCCATCCAATACAGAAACCCACTAATAGTAGAGCTGGGCGATTAATACATTTTTTATCGAAATTCAAATATATTTTTTGGGACGATTTTTAAAAAAGAAAAATCTATATTTTTTGGGATAAGTTAAATATCAAAGTGAGTGTGTATATTTTGTCTAAAGTCTTTGGAAACCAAAAGCAGAAGCACAACACATTTACTCCAACATCTTAAACTGAGCCACGCAGCCGAGTCAGAGATGTGTGTTGTTTATTTAGCTTTTGTTAATCATTGCCATTCTTCAAATAAAATCCAAAACTTAAAAAATATATATATATTATATATAGAAAATAAATCAATAAAAATGTAATTGATTTTATTTTTAGGCCAAATCGCCCAGCCCTACCTGATAGCCCGACTATATCCCACCCCCTCCTCTACCACCACCACCTACTCCTCCTCCAACATCTACTCCTCCTCCACCTCCACCATCTCCCCCATCACCACCATCTCCAGCTCCACCATCTCCTCTTCTACCACCACCATCTCCCCCACCACATCTGACACAGCGTTTCTCAAGCAAGACATGGCGGAAAAAAAGCTTTGATGAGCCAAGGTAGAGTTAAGCCTATTTAGGATTTAAATAGTCACTTGGATTTGAAAAAAAAATTAAAAAGTAAAACAATAAATATATTCACAATTAAAAAAAACTTGAGTCATCACGAAATGAGTATCACCAACAAAACATCCCATGGAGTCAAATTGCAGTTCAACAATGGATGGCTTCATGCTCAACATAGAGCCCCAGCATGTCTTTATTTGCCCTTTAAGTGGATATTAAAGGGGTTGGACCCACTCAGGCGTTTTCCAATACACGAGAGTACTGCTTCATACAAAGGATCGTAACAATTATTGTAGTCTGCAAACAACTCTGTTTCCCGCAAATAAATTATGAAGTAATCTTTCATATTAGAAAAAAGCTGAGCGTGTCGGTACCCCTTTAATCCAGATACACAAAATGGTCCGGTGAGTACAGACCTCAGCAGATTCCCAACCAGCCATCTATTATGCATGGCTCCCAGCGTCCCGGAGGTGACCAGAACACAGACACCACTACAGCGGCAGGCTAGCCCAGGGCTATGACTCCCTACCTCATGATCCCTCTCCCCGCTATGGAGCAGGGCCACGCTGTGAGAGAGGTTCAAGAGGAGAGAGGACGACCGCAAGTTAGCGAGCAAGATTACAAATCAAATGAATGGTAGTTTTACTTAAATGTTTTCATGACATTTATATGAAAGAATGCATTGGCAGTAGAAAAACGACAACAATAATTAATTAAACATGTGTTTTAAGGGACTATATAATTTTCTTTAGTTCAGAGGAGCTCTTTAGCCAATGAGGGCAAAGGGGGAGTGGCCTCTCTCTAGGTCGTCCTCAGACGAGCCCTCCGTCGTTGCTTCCAGTCATCCCGATTCTCCATACATCTGGCCAGTTCATTGGTACTTTGCGCTCCTGCATCCTTCTTGAGTACATCCACGTATGCGAGTCTAGGACGTCCTCGAGACCGATGCCCATGGGTTGGTTCCCACAGTACCAATTTGCTGGCTGGCAGCTCTTGGTGTCTTTGGCAGTGTCCCGCCAGTCTCATTCTCCTGGCAGCTACTTTCTCACTCACCCTTGGTATTCCTTCATACAGGATCCTGTTGGTAACATGTGTACTCTTGCTGATGTTAAGTACTGCACGCAGCATTCTGGTGTAGCACCCGTCTAAAGACTTCTGCAAGGTTGGCTTCAGGGTCCAGCATTTGCTGCCGTAGAGAACAGACTCTACCGTTGCATAGAAGAGGCTGAGTTTGATTTGACGGGGGAGGTTGGAGTTCCATAAACAGGTCATACCGTTCAGGGCCCTCCATGCGAGTGCCTTCCTCACCTTTAGGTCCTGCTCGGTTGAGTTGACCCATGAGCCCAGATACTTGAAGTCCTCGACTTCCTTCAGCGCAGTGCCACCAGTTGTTGTCAGCGGTTGATGCTCCGGTGAGATGTTGTAGGTGATGACCTTTGTTTTCTTGACATTTAGCCTAAGGCCAACCTTGGCGCACTCCAGCTCCACTCTGTTCAGGAGTTCCTGTGCTTGCTCCACGTTGTTGGAGAGCACGCTGATGTCATCCGCGTAGTCCAGGTCTGTCAGGACAACTGCAGCGTGTCGCTTTGACCTCCTTGGGGTTAGGGTGAGACACTGTAGCCCCTCCCCTTTGCCTGGGCCTGATAGGAACCCACCCAATAGCAACGTGAGTTATGAACCCAAACAGAGTGGAGTGGGAACAAGGTGTTTGAGTGTAAACAGTGATAGAGACGCGCCAGGGTCAAGCAAGGATGAATCAAAAATTCAGGTGGAGGTTTTGAACAAATGCTGAAAAATCCCCAAAGGATTTTGTTGTTTTGATTGCAGTGCTTTAAACCTACTTGTAGCACCTTTCCTTTATTTCTGCAGTGAAAACATATAATCTATATACTGTATATTTCTTTGCCTAAGATATATTTAGATATATTGTACATGTGATTCTGCTTTTTCATAATAACCTCTCTATAATATCGCAATTTTAATGTCAGGATCAAAGATGTCCAAAACAAATAAAGACACTGATGATTTTTAGCTCGACATCTAGCCCTGATTTAGCTCTACATCTAGCCCTGACCTAGCTCTACATCTAGCCCTGGTCTAGTTCTACATCTAGCTCTTGTCTAGCTCTACATCTAGCAATGATGTAGCTCTACGTCTAGCCCAGCCCCAGACTCCACCTTTTCAGAGTTCAACTAGACCAGGGGTGCCCAACCTTTTTCGACCCAAGATCTACTTTTCAAGTAGCCAACCTCTCGAGATCTACCAGTCAAACCTACCTTGAAGCGGGGGGGGGGGGTTTGTATCGTGGAGGGGGGGGGGGGGGTGGTGGTGGTGGTCAGGGCCGACGGACTGCGGGGGAAAGTGAGACAGTTGTGGGGGGGCCCAAGGCAGAGGGGGGGCCCATGGCAATAAAAAAAATAAATAATAAAAAATAAAAATATTGAATTATCCACCAGCCCATAGTGTTAGGAGTCGCACATGGCCACGTCTGCTCTCCCCCCCCCCCCCCCCCGTCAACAATTGTTCGCTACCCCCCCCCCCCCGTCCGTCAACAATACCACCCCCCCCCGTCAACAATTGTTCGCTACCACCCCCCGTCAACAATTCAGCGCAGGGGGCTGGTAGGGGGAAATCGGGGGGGGGGGGGGGGGGGGGGGGGGCATCAATACCTCTTGTATAGGGGCCCAGGATTTGGTGCAACGGCCCTGGTGGTGGTGGTTTGTATCGTGGACCTACGGACTTCAGTGGGGGTTTCATTCCGTCTGCACACGGCGTCTTCTCATCTCCCTCCCACTCAGGGTGAAAATGGTAGGTCTTAACTCGTTTCCCCTCAGCCATGCCAACGTTTAGGACTGCGTAACTACTGTTGACGGCTTTCAACTACTGTTGACAGAGCATGCGCTACCGCGCGTATATGTCCCGCGCAAGTTTATTTATTTTTTTTTTCACCCCTCGCGGTCGACTTGGGATCTATCGGCGGTCTACTGGTAGACCGCGATCGACTGGTTGGGCACCCCTGAACTAGACTCTGCATAGCCCCCCCGTCCCCACCTCATCCTTATTGTATGTCGTACGTCCTGGCACTTAATGTACTCACTTATTGTATGTTGTACTAAGTTATAGTACTTAGTTGTGAGGCATCTTATTCTAACTTTGTTACGGGGAATGGGTTAACCTAGCGGTTGTTAGTGTTTTGCACACATCCTTACTGTACCAACAGTGATATATTGTTGTTTCACTTTCTTATGACAAATGTACTTATTGTCAGTCGCTTTGGATAAAAGCGTCTGCTAAATGCCCTGAATGTAAATGTAGGCATCCAGAGCGGTAGGAAGAAAGTGCTCAATACTGCTTTCCACATCCAACACCTTCCCCCATCACACCCTCTCCACAGGCACATTCATTCCATCCATCAGACGTGTGTGTGTGTATGTGTGTGTGTGTGTGTGTGTGTGTGTGTGTGTGTGTGTGTGTGTGTGTGTGTGTGTGTGTGTGTGTGTGTGTGTGTGTGCAAAAAAACACTCACAGTCAGACTCAAGCTAATTGCGTCATGGGACACCTCTGTGCTTAGCAATAAGTACACACATCCACTCACACACACCACAACACACACACAAACATGTGTGCAGCGACACACACACACAAACAAACATGCACACATACGCTAGACACACACACACACACACGTTGACCGACACACACACACACACGCACACAGATTCACACACGTAAGTGCACCAGCACGCACGCACACACACATGATCACTTAACCCATGTAACCACAAATGCACACATAATCGATTATCATTTATTAGTGTTAAATACAAGGTCTGAGAGATCGAAACCTTTGCTCATTCCTCCCTGGCTTCACCACCCGCTCTGACTGAAAGCAGCCATCGTCTTTGTTTTACTCCGGCATCTAAATGAGACGTGCTGTTTCTGTTGCCGTGCAAACACAGAATCAATAGCGGAGAGACGCATCGCTGCCACGGCCCCGGCAACCGCGCTGACATATGGTCAGCGTGACCGATCTGTTCCCCTCTCCCGTTCCGCTACCACAGAGACGCATCGACAGAATTGATTTTCAATCTCGAGTGGAATCAAAACTGAATGGCTGTTCATTGGCACCCGCCTTTTGTCATGAATGGTATCCTTCCCCCTGGTGACACCCTGCAGGTTGCAGGGGGGGGCAGGGGGCAATAGAGGAGGCCCTGTGCTGACAGTATCATCCCACCGGCCCCCCACCTCCCAAACCATGCTTCCTTCTGATTTAGACCCTGTAGTTTGGAGTTAATGCTCTCCAGATCTTCCTCCACAGTAGCTTGTAACTCCATATTCAAAAAACCTCCGTAATATCTTTGCGCAATGAGGAGAGAATCTCGCTGTTGAGCGCCGAGATATCTGCAATGTGGCGAGCACGCGCGGGGGGGCGGGGGATTCAGAGTTCAGAGCTAGCTTCGGTTGTGAAAGTGTTTTGGAGGCATTTCGACGGTCGAAACACAAGTAATTCTGCTAGGAAGAATCTAAATTGAGTGCCCTTTTTGAGTGCCCAAAAGTTTGTGTCACTACATAGTTCACAAAGCCGGAAGTCACCCACTCTTCCTTCTGACCCTCGTTTATAATCCATCATCGCCAAGCACAGAGGGGCTTCAGAGGGACGGGGGGGTCCTTGTTTGTATATGGCTGTACACTATGAGATGTTTCCATGTTATAAAAAAATTATGCTCATTTCATGGGAATATCTTAATCTGGTAATCACGTGAGAGCAGCCACATGGATAACCGTTATAGTACTTAGTTGTGTAGCGTCTTATCCTAGCTATCTTTGTTGTGTACGGGGAATGGGTTAACCTAGCGATTGTTAGTGCTTTGCACTTGGTTCTATGACCATCCTTACTGTACAGACAGCAATATATTGTTGTTTCACCATTTTCTGACAAATGTACTTATTGCAAATCGCTTTGGATAAAAGTGTTTGCTAAATGCCCTAAATGTAAATTTAAACATGCGATTTAATATGGGATAACGTTTCTTCGAGAAAGCCCTGACTTCAGAATAACCCGAAAGTTTAGTATATAGCCCAATGCATGGGCCTATTGAGCCTATTATGTGTTCCAGTGTATCTCTTCCACTGGCTCTATTGGCTCTCTAACGCAGACACTGCAGTTTAGTCGTTTCTCCGAGTGCCAACACTGAGCGTTTAATGGCCCCTTCTGCCCCCTCCCCCGTCATCAGCCAGTGAGCTTGCCTCTGGCGGCCATAGTGGTGGTCGATATACTGCTGCTCTAGGTCCAAGACAAAACTCCGGCCGGGGGATCAATACACCCATTGCCATGACAACCGCCGTGACCATTGTCCAATCAGAGGTCCGCTTTTTATTTTTCAAAAGTCAACAAATCAACACAGGCTGGAGAGAAGGTGTTGTGTATCCTGATCCTGCCACCAGAAATACAGGGATATCTTGTTCATATGATTAGCTGTTTCGCTCGTCATGGTACCATGATGTACGTCCTTCCTGGCACCCTTTGCAATCCTAGCGGCCCCTGGAAGCAGGGATTCCTCTTCCCTGCTCCTTCTCCAGGTTTCTTCTCTCTGGGATTGGAGAGTTGTTCCTTTCCCTTTAGCATGCTGTTACGATTAGAGGGTGTTGTGTAATGCAGTCCTTTGAGACTGTCATTGTGTTTAAGGGCTAATAAAGTTGAAGTGACCCGATTCCATTTACCTGACAGACGCTAAGTCCATATACAGTCCGACCCCACCACTGCTGCTCGACTGACTGCACAGCAGTCGACTGACAAGTGGTAAGCCTGTGTGATGTGATGTTGATAAAAAACATGTGTAACTTCTCTGGTGTATCTACGATGCCGGCGACAGAACGCTGCCAGGATCTGACAGGCGAGGACTCCGCCATGGTGAGTGAATCCCTGATGCTCATCTTCTGTCACTGACGTAAAATGTAAGCTTTCGGATTTTATTCTTGTTTTTTTTTATGATGCACTGCTACAGTCCTGGGTGGACGCTTGTATCCCCCATCTCACTTTATTCATGAGGGATTGGATACTGGAATCCAATGCAAAAGCTTATTTATTCAAATCCTATTCTAGGCGGCCATACCACCCTGAGCACACCCGATCTCGTCCGATCCCATTCAGGTGTGCAAACAGGAAGTGAGCAGTGAGCAGTCGAGTGTTTGTTGGGACCACGTGTGCTTGTGAGTCATAAGGTGTATTTGTGATAGTTTTATGTGTGATTAATTTCCCCTGCAGCCTGGCTGTTTGGGGGATTGTTTCATACTTTTTTTGATTGGATGGATAATTTGATAAATGACAAAATAGAAGGTAAGGCCACTTTGATTCATGCAGAACCTGAGATTGATTATGCTTTTAGTGATTGGATGGAAAAACTTGTAAATGAAAACATGGAAGTTAAGAACAGTTTGACACATGTAGAACGGGAGAATGATTCTGGACATATTGAAGCGAGCGAGAAAGGAATAACACAGACGATCAATTCCGTTAGTAGGCCTATTGAGAAAGAAAGCATGGCGAATAGTAGGAGAGATAAAGAGAGACTAATGAATGCGGGAGAAAGTGAGAGTGATTGTGGCTATAAAAAGGAGCTGACATTGATTGTAGAGCTGGTCGTGAAGATTACATAACCATGATGGAACTGTTGCGGGGAATCAAGGAAAAGTGCGGGATTGTTCTGGCATGCAGGTTCAAAAGTAAGAACATTTACGAGATCACCATGCAGGAGGGAAAGGGCAAGACAAGGTTATTAAAAAATCAGGGTGACTGCCAAAGAAGTACGCAGCAATGAAATAGTTGTTTCATTTCTAAACTTGCCATCTTATATAACTGACGCTGAAATTAGGCAGAAACTCTCAACGTGGGGCGTGAGGGCGATTTCGCCCATCAAAAGAAAGAAATGGCCTGGGACAGACGTGGTGGACGGGACAAGGTTCTGTAAAGTACAATTCACTGAACTTGTACAGTCACTGCCCTACTCAACAAAGTTCGAGACACTAGACGGAGGGGAGTACTTCCACGTAATTCATGACAGGCAGGTGAAGGTCTGCAGGCTGTGCATCCAGCCAGGACATATTTTAAGAGAATGCCCAGACTTCACCTGTTATAAATGCAAGCGCCAGGGACACTATGCTAGGGAGTGTGACTTGCAGGGGGGGAGACGCGGAGAGGAGAGGACGGTGGACGCGGAGCCAGCCGGCGGCGGCGAGCGCGTTTCCCGGTCCGGGGAGGATCAGCGACAGCAAGACGAGGACACCGGAGCTGCCAGCGGGGGTGAAATTATCCCATCCACCATCGGCAGCAGTGCGGATGGAGTGTCCGGTGAGACGGGTCGCATGACGGGAGGAGCATCAGGGCAAAGTATGGAGGAAGGCGCTAGCTAAGCGCCCAAAACTCCCTCAGCCCGGGTGAATGAACGAAGAGGCGGCCGACCAGGGGAGGTGGAGGCCCCGGATTGCAGTGAGGCTCCACGGGACGGCGGGGCTGCTGCTGCGACTGCTTCACCTAAGGAGCCAGACGATTCGAGCATGGAGGTGATGGAGACGAGAACATCGGAGGAAAGAGAGTCGATGGATTACGATACGGTGAAAGCCAGCAGGAAGAGAATGATCAAAAAGAGGGACAAAAGGGAGCCAAAAGAGAGGAAGGTATGGTCATAATAACATCCTTAAATGCAAACGGCCTAAGGAACATGATCAAAATAGAAAGAACGATTGAACTCTGTAAATCTGACATATTGTGCCTTCAAGAAACGCATTGGGATAATGAACTTGTGAAAACCCTTGGAAAACTTTGGAAAGGGCCCATATTTATAGACAATGGGAGTGCGAAGGCATGTGGAGTGGCTATCCTTGTCAGAGAGAGGTCTGTTAGTGGTGTCAAGCAAACCTTTTGTGGAGGGAATAGACGCGTGATAGTGATATCATTTGAAAAATAAAAACACATACAAATTAATCAATATATATGCACCAAACGTGGAGGAACTGAGAAAAGGTTTTTTTGAGGACTTGGAGGTTCTGTGCACGGGAGGTTGTATGATGGTTGGTGACTATAATGTAAAATTATCAAGACTAGATTATTCAAATAATGTAAAATACAGGTATGATGGGTCAAGGAACTTTTTGAAAAGCATGATGGCAGAACACAAAATGGTGGACATATGGAGGGAGGAAAATGCAGAACGAAAAGTGTTTTTGCGGAGGCAGGTGGTTATGGGGACCCTTAGACAGAGTAGAATAGACCTGGTTCTAGTTAAGGAAATCATTGTCAGCCAAATACAAGAGGTGAAATATACTTTTACCACTCTTAGGGTGCACTCACACTAGGCCATCTGGCCGTGGCCGTGGCCGTTTTCACACCTGAGCCGACACGTGCACACGCATGGCTACGCAACCTGAGCTGGATGACGTATAGTCCATGCGACGACCACGGACATAATAAAGGCGACGAGCCTTCTTTCCCATTAAACGGTAAACATATATCCAAATAAGCAACAGACTCAGCAAAGTGTGAAATGTGTTCTCTGTGTTGTTGTCCATTGTTGTTAGAACTCTGACTGGCGGCAGACTTTATTATGGTCCATGCAGCGGACGCTTGGTGATGACATGTTACTTACGACGTGATGACGTATGTACAAGAGCCTACCGTGGCCGGGCCACAGTTGCGACGGCCAACGGCCACGGCCAGATGGCCTAGTGCGAGTGCAGGCCAGAGAACAATGGGGCCATTTGAGCACGGTTAGGTGTGAAAACGGCCAATGGCCACGGCCAGATGGCCTAGTGTGAGTGCACCCCTAGTGATCATGCAACCCTGTCGCTGAGGTTAAGGGACATATGCGTAAGGAATGTAGGTGGAGGAATGTGGTGCCTAAACAACAGCTTATTAAGAGAGGATTCATATAAAAAGATGATAGCAAAATGTATCAAAGAAGAAATAGAGAACAGATTAAACAAAGATAATATTTGTATTTGGTGGGATAATATGAAAGAAAAAGTTAAAAAGAAAAGCATATACTATGCCAAACAAATGAACTTTAGAATGGATCAGGTAGAGAAAGAGATACAAAATAAATTAAACGAAGAAGCAGGGAAAGCAGACAAAGATGCAAATTATAATATACAAAATTATATGAAGTTGAGAAGGCAACTAAAAGATTGTGAGAAAAATAAATGTGATGGGGCGATAGTAAGGAGTAGAGTACAGTATGCTGTAGAGGGGGAAAGGTGCACAGCGTACTTTCTAAACCTGGAAAAAAAGAAACAGGAAAATAATTATATAAACGAACTACAGAATGAAAATGGGGAGAAGGTAAATGATTTGGTTAGCATCTTGAATACAGTGGAAGGCTTCTATAAAAACTTGTATAAAAATGGTAATACAGAAAAAGTATGTATTGATGAGGTCTTGAGTGGTGTGGATGCAAGGATATCAGCAGACGAGCAAGACATGTGTGACAGAGAGATTACAGTAGAAGAAATACAAATAGCAATTCAAAATGCAAAAAACAATAAAAGCCCTGGTTCAGATGGCCGTAGCAGTGAATTCTACAAAGAGTTTGCTGATGTGTTGGCACCCATACTGCTAATGGTATACCAAAGCATGGAGGAGGGACAACTGGTTTCAGAATCCATGGCTACTGGGGTAATCACAATATTATTTAAAAATAAGGGGAGTAGGTTGGAGTTAGGGAATTATAGGCCAATTAGTTTATTGAATAGTGACTATAAGATATTAACAAGGGTTTTAGCGTATAGGATTAAGAAGGCAATGGGAGGAATAATATCACCGACACAGGCATATAGTGTCGAAGGGAGAGACATAGCAGATATAATAGGGACAGTTAGGGACGTTGTTAGGCACATGAAAGAACAGTCTGGGATAGTGTTGAGTGTAGATTTGAATAAGGCTTTTGATAGAGTGGAGCATGAGTTCTTGTTTCGGAGTATGAAAGAGTTTGGGTTTGGGGATAGAATAGTGAGTTGGATCAGGCTGCTGTATAAGGAAGCTAAGAGTAGGGTCAAATGCAATGGACTGATGCAGACACCTTTGCTTTGGAGAGGTCAGTGAGACAGGGCTGTCTTTTATCAGCACTGTTATATAGCATGTATATTGAACCCTTTGCTGTCCTTATAAAAAAGGATAGTAATATAAAAGGAATACAAATACCAGGTGAGAAAATTAATATAATTCAACAATATGCGGATGACATGACAATAACAGTAGAAAATATGGACAGCATCAATATAATTATGAAACGCATGGAAACATATGGGAGGGCAGCAGGGGCTAAAGTGAATATAGAAAAATATGAACTAATGTGTATAGGTCAGGAGAGGGATAGGGTAAAGACAGTATGATTGCATTTAGAGGGGTAGACTGCATCAAAGTTTTAGGAGTAAACATAGGTCCAAACGAAAAGGAAGCAAGAGATGTCACTTGGACAGGAGTGATAAATAAGATAAAAGACACTTTAAATGCATGGAAGCAGAGGAAATTGAAATTAAAAGGTAAGGTAATAGTTGTTAATTCCTTATTATTATCCAAATGTGTGTATCTTTTGGGTGCACTAGATCTTCTGTATGGGTTCTATCCGAATTAAATCAGCTGACTTCAAACTTCTTGTGGGATGGGAAGGGTGTGAGGATATCCCACAAAACGTTGATAATAGCAGGGTAAAGTGAGGGAGGGTTAAAACTGGTGGACATTGACACAAAACGTAAAGCACTGAGGGTTAAAACAGTGAAGAAGTATCTCCATGATGTGAATGACTATGGGTGGAAACAATTCTTAAAAATGTACGTTCAGATGGCTGGCAGATGTGGAGAGAATAGTCTGCTTATGGTTTTGAAAGAACCAACGTATGAAAAAGTGCCTTTTTTCTACCAAGAGGTGTTCAGAGCGTGGGGAGAATTCCTACCCAACATATCATACAATTGTAGTAATGTAACCGAAGTAATGAATAAACACGTTTTTCCCAATCCTATAATACAGCATAACAACAAAATGCTATACAATAAGGTTTTCATGGATGCAGGAATTAGGCAAGTAAAGGACATGGTCTATGAGTTTGTGCCTGGGTTTGTGCCTGGGCAGTCAATGGTAGACTGCGTAAGAGAATGGGATGAGGATGCTCGGAGAGATATGATTGTAAAAATGTATGATATAATTATGCCTGGAGACTGGAGGAATTTGATTGAGAGAGAGTGTGTGAGGACAGGGGATGGACCTTTACCTAAACTAGTGTTTGTTAAAAATGATGCAAGTAAAGAGTTTAAAGAATTAAAAGTAAAAAACATATATTTAGAACTGATAGCGAAACTGTTGAAAAGACCGGCATCAGAACAAATGTGGGAGAGGGTTCTGCCAGCCAGGTATGAATGTACAGTTGATATGGGAAAACCTCCAAATCAATATAATGCAATAGAATGTGAAAACAATGACTTCATGACGAGACACAACAGGATCTATGTAAACACAGTGCTGCATCAGATTAACAAAGAGAACAAAAGAGAATGTGACATGTGTGAAACATACATATATATATATCCGATGTCGATGTCTACGTAGTTTTGTTTTGAAGTTAAAAGATATGCTGTTTAAAAACTGGGAAAAGGGTTTTGTAAAGGCATATGAATGGAACAAAATGTTGTTGTTTGGAGTAAATGGGAAAAGGAAAGATCTGAATGTTTGTTTGTTTAATTTTGTGTCAAGCCACGTAAGGTATGCTATTATGTCAAGAAGGAATCTTGCTCATTTTGAGGGGAAAAAGGTTCATGTGTGGGATTTGTTTGAATCTGTTGTCAGGAGAAATGTGGGTTTGATATGGTGCTGAGGACTTTGCTAAATGTTTTATTGACGGGTGTGGTTTTATATCTGTAACATCGGAAGGGAAACTAGCATTTCATTTCTGAGTGTGCCTCTATGTTTATCAGGCGCATGTGTTATTATTAAGTGATTTCTTTTTCTTTTTTTGTGTTTGGTTACCCCTCAACATGAATGTGATTCCTGTGTGTATGTCATTGTTTGGTGTAAATATTTACAGATGAATGTCTTTTGTATGTATATATTGGTATTTTTGATGATAAAAAACAAAACAAAAAAAAACACACCCGATCTCATCTGATCTCGGAAGCCAAGCAGGGTCAGGCCAGGTTAGTACTTGGATGGGAGACCGCCGGGGAATACCAAGTGGTGTCGGGTGGCGGCCAATAGGTGGCACTCTTCCCTCTGGCCCCTTCACTCATCAATCCCGGTGCCTTGACGGGGACAATGTGCTGTGGAAGGCGCCGTCCTACGGAGGAGACGTAAAACCGAGGTCCTGACTCACTGTGGTCATAAAAGATCCCAGGACACTTTTCGCAAAGAGTAGGGGGTACCCCGGTGTCCTGGCCAAACCAGGCTAATTCAATCTGGCCCCCCTAATAATCCTCCTGTACAATTGGCTGACTCATTAATTCCCTCACTCTCTACCTCAAGCTGGTGCGTGGTGAGCGTTCAGGCGCAGATTGGCTGGCGTGCATCACCCAAGTGGGTGCTACACACTGGTGGTGGTGAGTAAGGTCCTCCCCTTCACTGTAAGTGTCTCTGGGTAATGAAAAGCGCTATATAGATATAATGAATTATCATTATTATTAGTCCATTATCACCAAACACCAAAGATCTGCAGTTCTCTCTCTCCGATCGGGTTGGTCAAAAGGTGAGACCACAGATACAGTTTGGTCCCACGGCATCGCAGTCAACTACATTCACCCCATGTCCTCACCAACAGAGAAAATGAGATCACAACCAAACACACAAACTGCCGACACCACAGTTTGGGCTTTGCAATACTTCTAAGTACACCCATTACGGATCCTCCGGTTCTCTGATTCACCGAAGTGCCTGGCTCGGACCGGCCCAACTCACAGGCAGGCGGGGGATAATTAGCATTAGCAAAGCGTTGCGAAGCTCATTGATTAAGTGACAGCGGAGGATGAGTTCAGTTCTCCTCACCAGGACATTAAAACACACACACACACACACACACACACACACACACACACACACACACACACACACACACACACACACACACACACACACACACACACACACACACACACACACACACACACACACACTGCTTTAACGATGGAAAACCCCAAAAGCTCTTCTTCCAACTTGTTTGTGCTAAGAAGAATTTGCTGTGAAATAAATGGTTGCAAAAACATGTGGTTGGTTACTATTTGTTCATTATGATGATGCATACATCCCAGCTCACTCATATTGAATTCAAAAACACGTCATTCAGGAACGGGTAGGGGTTGAGGGATGCAGGCTCTGATATTGGGTATCGAACCCAGCACCTTTTAGCTTGGAGTCAAACCCCCTAACCACTAGGCGAATACCATATCCTCCACATCCTGACCTTCAACATACAGGCTTGGGGGTCGCTAGCTATTCGCTAATACTAGCTTAAAAGAGCAATGATTGATGGGTCTGACCTGGCTGGTAATAGGAACTTTAACCGCCTAAGGGAGGAATTAACAGTATTGATTATTGCTGTTGAAGTTGGATGCTTATACGTGATCCAAGCAGGGCTCGTGATAACCTATCCATGCTAATAATTTGTGCCTTGGACGCCATAAACCGTAACGGAAGCCGAGCGGACAAAGACAGGGCTTCAACACAATGCGTTTTCTAGGGACCGCTCCACCATAACGACAGGGAGACTAAAACCTGCCTCACAAACGGTTTCATGACACATTCTTAAAAAAAGCGTTGGCAAAAAACACAACAATAATCGGCACTTCGAATGTCTCCATGACGCATTCTACAAAAGGCCCCCCTCCATGTTCTCATGCAGCAGCAGCCCCCCCTCCCCGCGGAGACCCTTCTGGGCCTGATGTCTGTGCATCAGAGGGGTGATTCACTCTCCATGGTTACCAAGATTGGTAATCCCACACGCAGGAGAGAGAGATGAGAGGGGGGGGTCGGCAGAGATGTAAAAAGCGCAACCCGATCCTACCACCAAATCCTCCACTAAATCCCCGGGGGGTGGGGGGTTCTCTCTATGGATCATTGGGTGCCTGCGCACAGGAACACATGCCATCTAGTTCACAACAAACAGCCAGCGCACGCTGCGGCCCCCCGGTCATCCGTGCCAACCAAAGGCCCCTTGGCTCTGGGGTCCCACATTTTTGGGATGGGGGAAGACATGGAAAGTCGCAATTGCGCAACTTTTGAAACGCTCGAAAAATCACAAAACACTCTGTGTCTCTCGTCTATTCCGTGTGTGTGTGTGTGTGTGTGTGTGTGTGTGTGTGTGTGTGTGTGTGTGTGTGTGTGTGTGTGTGTGTGTGTGTGTGTGTGTGTGTGTGTGTGTGTTTCAAACAGCTTTCGATAAAAGCATCTGCTAAATAACCTGAATCCTGAGTTCTATGTCCTGCAATGTTAATTGTCAGAATATGTTTGTAGATGGTTCATGGTATTCGTTCCACATGCAGAATTCTGAACCAACCCCTTTCCAATAAGTAGGCCCCAAATGTAAAGGCTTTTGGTCATACTAAAAAAGCCTGTCGTAGTTTGCACACAGTCAAGTCAAGTATTTACCTACTGTTCCACAGAAGGGCTAAAGGGTGTAACAGTGTGTGCTCATGGGCAGGTGCTCTTGGGCTAATGCTAATAATAAATAGCTTAGGCCTGTCACGATAACAAATTTTTCTGGGCGATTAATTGCCCCAGGAATTATTGCGATAAGCGGTAATATTGCCGTTTTTCAACTAATATAATGATAAAGTACACCCTTTCGAAGATCAATAAACCTGTATTTTTAAAGAACACTGGAACTGGACATCTGGAAGACATTTAAAATATCCAGAATAAATTAACAAAACAACCAAAAACTATTATTATTAACTATTATTAACAAAAAATGCTCTTGAATAAAAACCAAACACCACCAAAAACAATAAATAAAATTGAAACACTACATAAAAAGGATGTAAACACGATTGCGCCAGGGCTCCGCCTCCCACACAGACAATGCAACAAGTAACACTTGACGAGGGGGTTTACTCGTTGTGCCCTGTAATTATGAGCCGGAGCCTGATTTCAACCCGACATTTGTTACTTAGGCCTACCCTGCTAAATATATATAATATATATAAATATATATAATGCATAGAACGCCGGTCACTATCGGGAAAATAAGCCCCGACAGGGCGCACAGGCGACCAACGCGCAACGGAGGCGTCTTGCTTCGCCCTGAAGGGGCTTACTTTAGATAATGACCGGCGACGTTCTATACATCATCCCGCTTATTACAAGGCTACTTGCCGAGACGAAAAAATAACTTGGTATGGTATGTCTTTTTACAATTTATTCGTTAGCAGCATTCGTAGTGTTGATCAGCAGAGAAAAAGTCCGCCAAAGACGTTGACGTTGCTTACGGAGCGTTCCACGGCATTGAGAAGACCCGTGTAATAAAGGCCTATAATATTTCTGTTTATGGCATAGATTTCTCCTCAGATTAGGCCAATAAAGCAATGATCTAAAAAAAAAAAGAATGCAAATGGAAATTTTTACGGCCGGCAAAAAATTATCGCTCATTTTAATTCGCGCAATTAATTGATTTATTGCATATCGCGACAGGCCGTTACATGTTAGCATTTTTTAAATGTATGATTTAAAGAACCAGCGATGCTAAAATAAAACCCTCCAAAGGGAGACACGGCTGTCAAGTGAATAATTTAAAGGACAACTTGCCTTGAAACAAACACAGGTTTGATTCCAATGTGTGGTCCTATGCTATGGATGCAGATCCTTCTCCTTCCTGTCTTCCTCTTCACTGTCCTCTCCATGAAGCAAACTAAATGTCAGCGGAGATCTGTGGCGTCCCTAGCATAATCAAATCTCAACACAAACTGCATGGGCTGGGTTTGTTTGGATAGCTGCTGAGACCCAGAGATCTCCAACTCACCCCTGTTCTTCTTCCGTCTCGGCCCTCCATCTCCGTCCCTTGAGCTTCTCAATGCCCTCCTGGCATCCAGCAGCTCCCTACGAATCATCTCCTCAGGCTAAATGTTCCCTTCTTAATTCCCACCACTCGACGAGAGACTCAGACGAGACTCACTGAAAACTCCTTCCGTTACAAACTCATCCATCCTTTCTCACGCCGTTTGTTGTTATTTGCAGTAATTTAATATGATTGTATATTTCTTATTCCGATGTCTCTCGCGCAAATGTGCACTTTCTCTGGAGGAAGGAAAGGACTTAGTGTCCTTCAAGATAGCCGCCAGACTGCTACATTCTCCCAAGATAAGTTCTGGTCTTACTCATGTCCTGTTACAGTTCTCTACGGCCTGTGTGACTGCTAGAGGAGGGGTGCTCTGAGTGAGGGAGATGTGGTGAACCCCCCCAACCCTGACCTCTACCCCCCCCCCCCCCCCCCCCCCCCCCCACTACACACACACACTTCCCCTGCAGATCCCCAGCAAAGGACACACCCCCCTACTGATGGCCGGGGGATTACACACATATGCACATATCTGCAAACATGCAAACACGCGCACACACACACACACACACACACACACACACACACACACACACACACACACACACACACACACACACACACACACACACACACACACACACACACACACACCTTTGCTGCCCGATGGGTACGGCCCAGTGAGAGATCTCCTGCTGCCTCTGACCGTCTACATGAAGCAGGCGAGCCCTCCTACATACAGCGAGACCACCAGGCAGCCAGGGCTGGGATCGCACATATGTTTGACCCTTGACCCCTCCCATATTCAGCCAGCCATAAATGATAAATGGACTGCATTTATACAGCACTTTTCTCAAAGAGCTTTACAATACTACCTAACCTTCACCCATTCATGCAGACATTCACACACAGACGGCAGGGCAACAGCCAGCTCGTCAGGGTGAGGTGTCTTACTCAGAGACACCTCGACAGTATGAATCGAACCAGAAACCTTGCGGTTACCAGCAAACTCACTCTACCTCCTGAGGCACATGCCGTCCCATGCTCGTGAATGTCAGATCCAGGCAGCCCTGCTATGATACGGCTGAACCTCTGGGGAGGGACAGCCCAACGCCTGGTTCAGAAGACTCTGAGAGAGGAGGCGGGACGGAGATATCGGATCTCGTTTGAGAAGATTGTTTGCGAGACAGACAGTCTCTGAACGCTGGTATCCCCATAGGCTGCTTTTTGAAAGTGTGAGTGGGATTTCTATGGAAGTAAATCTGTGCCATCGGGTTTTGAAAATAAAAACACATTGAATTATAAGCACTGAATATTTATGCATTGAAATAACCTATCTGAATTTTTTGCCTCGGGATTTAACTCTTTACATTTTCAAGATATCATAATCACCTTTATTTTTCAATGTTAAAAAATTCAACGTTAAAATAATCAACTCAAATATTTTCAACGTCCCAAAATTCAGTCCGCCAAAGTCACCATCAAAATTCAATGTACGAAATTCAGTGTTAACATCCGGGGACCCAAGAAAGAGCAATCGATCCTAGATGCCAGATCGCGGTCAAACGAGTTGGCGCATCATTCTCGTTGGATACCTGACTCTCACACGGGAAGGCAAAACAGATTTAGCCATGTCCAACGGCAACAGCAGCAGTAATGGTACGGAGCCCCCCAAGGGACATGGAGGAAAAAAATAATTTTGGTAGAAAAAAAAAAGCAGAGAGAAAACTAATAATTTGGTTTGCGAGATATCGCAAAACAACTCCCGGGTCAGAATTTAACTTCCGGGTCAGAGGAAAAACTAACAACCACAACGATGGAGCTTGGGAGTTTTATCATCGTTTATTTTGAGCTTGGCCTCAAATATTCGGACAACAAATCAATACTTGCCAGTAGGCACATCTTCCACATAAGTGAGAGGCATCTGAAGAGGATACTGCGAGATAGGGGACACTCTCGCCGCAAGGCGTACTCTGACCTGTCGGTTCTGGTGGATTTTATTAACGACCAACTGCAGTACTCTGGACAGCTCACGGGTTCCCGAATACCGATGGATGTACGCTAAATGCAGGGAGCATGGACTGCGTGTGAGGAAAGAGGATGTGCGGTTGTTGTTGAAAGAGCTCGATCCCAGAGGAGTGTCACGAAGGCTAGCGAGACGTCTCAGACGACGAAACTAACTGCTAGTGTAGATAATAGATAGTGTACATAATATATAACTAGCAGGGGTTGACACTAACGGTTGCCCGCTTGCCCGGGGCAAGTAGAAAAAATGTTCGGGCAAGTTGAGATTTTTTTTGGTTACCCGAACGGGCAAGTGGATTTTGGGTGGATGTTAATATAAAAGCTATTTATTCAAATGTTTTTAGAAACTGCAGAACAACCTTTTGTTCCGCAAAACCACACAAAATAGAAGTATTTGCAATTGATCAGCGCGCTGTCTTCTCTTCTCTCAGAAAGCGAATTAACAGACACGCATCGCTTCAGTGCGAATATAGCCCCGCCTTCTGTCACTCACTCGCAGTGTGGTCTCTGCCAGTGATTCGCTAAAGGTTAGCCAACACAGCTAGCATCTCAAGTGCAGCACCTCCGCGAACGGTTTAGGTAGAAGTTAAATGGAGTAGTGATGGAGGAGTGCAGTTTGGAAGTACTTTGGATTGAGGCAAATTATCAAGGAAAGTCAAGAACACGGTTTTGGGTTTCATAACTGTGCACATGCACACAGCAATAGCGATCTTTTTCACGAAATTGGACCCTCACAAACTTCTGTATATATTACATGAAAGCTGAGCCTCCACTTATTCCAACAGTCCAAACCATATCATTCTGTGACTAAAACTCGCAAATAACAACTTAAGAAGAAACGTCCCCTTTTCTTTTAACAACCAAAAATGAAGTATTACCTTCGTGATTTTTGTCCACAAAGTTGATTCTGATCGAATAAAACCACCATTAACAGATTATCCAGTATCTGGGCCAAATTTTGCAACTTAACATGGTGTTTTCAATCAATGAATAAGAGAAGGTTTCTTAGGAAACAAAAAATCAGAAAACATATTCTTCAGCGCAATCTAGTGGCCATATATTTATTTGCGAGTGTTTGGCTTGGTGCATTCGATTACCCTGAATTTTAAATAGAGGTGTCAAGTGTCAAAATTGTAAGATATCTACCTTTATTTGTGTCTCATAGTAAGACAGTGCTCCCAACTGATAACGACCAACTGATACTGATAATTATTTCAGGTGGAAATGTTATCTTCCACTTATGCTGTGTTCCATGGCTTTATTCACTTAAACCAAGCATTATCCCCATTGAATATTTCACTTGCACAACAATCTTTCTTTTGGCCCAAAGATGACATTATTGCCCTTGCAGTTGTGGAGATATAATCTATTTACTTTGGGTATGTTCTTTCCTGAAAAAAACGTTTCCCCTGATATCGAAAATGGTATAGAATATCGATCTTTTTCCAGGAATAGTGTTGAAGTTAGAAAATCCAGTATCGTGACTGACAACCCTACTAGAAACGCGATTGTGATTATTCAGTTAGAACTACTTGAAAGTTAAAAAAGACATATCTTTGCTACTACCTCTGACATTTAGTTATGTACATTTGCATCAAATCATGCAGGTCTACATATAACTTGGCGATAGCTTTAATAGGTTGCAACTGTGGACTGAAATCACTTCATGGCATGATGTGACCGCTCGATAAATAAGTAAACAAAGAGAAGTTTGTTATTTTTTAAACACAACATGTGTGGAAGCTAACATTCAGCTTCAGTCTGAGCTAGGATGATTTTTCTGAGGCCCCCCAAAACCAGGCCGGGTGCCTGGCAAAAAGAGGCCCGTTCACGATTCTGATTATAATTTGGGCAAGTGAACATTACATTCGGGCAAGTTGAACCTGACCTGTACTTGCCCGATGGGCAAGTGCTTTTGAAACCTTAGTGTCAACCCCTGACTAGTATTACTTTTCTTTTCATGCTTATGCAGTCTTCTTCTAAATGTCACATGATGTTGCTGTGGTATCAAGCCAGCTGATTTTATACAGGTTTCAGGTCATCCTACTTGAACCGGCAGGAAGACCGCACCCACTGCTGTATACAATCAGCTGTCTTGACACCATAGCAACATCATGTGACATTAAGAAGAAGACTGCAGGAACTTGTCATGGTATGAAAAGTAATACTAGTCTGATTGCAAGAACAATGAAGTCAATTGTTCTTGAAGAAGTACAATTATTAATTCATTGTTACGTTTTTCATCTAGCTAATGTGGCCAGTGAAAAATATGGCCTGAAAATATCAGGAAACAGCACCAAACTTGTTTGGCGATTTTTTGTTTATTCAGAGTTCCACATACGGGATAGCAATATAGTTACAGTAATAAAAAATGTTCCAGTCTCAACAAAAACATGAATAGCGTGTGTCGTCGTTTTTTAACCCCTCTCTCAGTATTTGAAACTACAGGTTGTAAATGCACAGATAATTTCAAAATGCTTTTCTGTCGGTAACATGTCAATGTTTGTACTGATTGGCCATCAGATGTTCAGAGTTCGATAGATAGATACATCCATTTTTTTGGTCCCATCATTTGAAATCCAATAATATTCTATCTTGAAAGACTCAGAATAAGTATTCACATTTAGTTACTGAAGCCAGTTACCTTTTTTGTTAAATACAATTCTAACTGAAAAAAGTGATACATTTGTTAAAGTAAAGTTCTGAAATTGATACACATTTGATTTACTTTTTACAGGCTTTGTCTATAAAGCCCCCCCTCATTTCTGTGTTTCTAAACTATCGTAGGAATGTAACATTTGCCAAAAGCTAGAGATGTTGAGCTATGACTTTAAAGGAAACTTATAAAAGGAAAAGGACAGCAAGGTGGATTACTTGTGTGACCGAAAAATCCTGCCACTTCGAAGCTCAACACAAGACACAACTAAATACGTCTGACCTACACACATGCCCTGATGGCCTCTCTGAGGTGCATGTACAAATTCACTGCCTGATATGGATCTGTTGCTAGAGTGAGATTGGAATCAGCCATAAAGATGTTGCATAGTTCATATAGATCTGGATCAAACGGTTTGGTCTGGCGAAAGATATTCATTTTTGCACAGTTGAAAATCACCATCTTCAATTGGGGAAAGGAAGTCTCTTGTCCCATAGAGTTCAGGTAATGCAAACATCACGTTCGGCCGACCGCTGGGGACGTTAAGGTTTTTCGATGGCCTGATGGTGTGTGTGTTCCAGACCTGTGCAGTGCCATCCAACTCATCCTGTTAAAAGCAAGAATATAAAAACAGTAAATACATTAAGGAAGAACTATAAATGCATATCCAGGGCTGTTCGCTTATTTTTTTTTAAGTGGTAGCACTGGTGCCAGCAAGCACAAAAATTCAGTAGCATAAAAATAAATTTTTGAGGACACAGTGTGATCGAAAACTTGCATAACCTTAACCCTTGCATTTCACTCTAATTACCTTTGAGCATGTCATCTTGGTCTCATTTGAGATTCACAATCAATATTATATCCTTGTATGCAGTAATAATTGTAGAAAAAATGAATAGGGCTGCACTTATTTAGACAAGAGCCTAACCTGGCAATAGTAACTTTTGCTGATTCAGAATTGTTTCCCCCCCCGTAGAACAATGATATTAATATCTATATCTGTATCAGTGTTTTCGCTAGAAGAAATTGGTGCCGGTCATGTGACCGGGAAGGTTTAATTTTACCGGTCAAATTGGAAAAAAATCGGTCGGATATTGTCCGTGTTTATTGCACTTAAAAAAATGTATAGGCAGGCTATATAAAGAAGAAGAAGAAGTGTGTGATCATATTTTGATTCACCATGGTTGTTAAATACCGGTACACCGCAAAGCATGCCGCCGGCTTTCGCTAGCTTGCCGCCGTTTAGTTCATAAACCTAAGGTAGTCTATAGCGATCAATTTGAGCGAGTGCACGAAATGTAACAACTTATTTATTTTATCACAGGCTACGCTACAATCAAAACCCTCATTGTTTTACATGAATTGGCTAAAGAAATGACCACTGTAGCATATTTAAACAATTCAAATGAACACATTCATGCTGAACACATTCATGCTGCTCAATTTAAAAGGTTGAATCTCCTCGTGACTGAATGTTTGTAAACAGCGCGCATGCTGTATGCGCGCAGGGTTGATGCGCCCCACTTTTTTCTGCGGAGAACCAGCGCCTTGAATATTCCGCATAAAACGAAAATAGGTTGTTGTGAATGTTTTTGGAGTAGTTCTTCCATGGCTTATTTCAAAATGTGTCTATAGGCTACTGTTGACTGCTCTCAGCTCTCTGCAGCTGAAGGACAAGATGTGTCCAGCCAAAGTGGCGGGTGGACTCAATAACTTCAGACTACTTTACCCAGTTTGGCGAGTGTTAATTTTGAGCCCTCTAAGCAGTGTTGTGCATCACTTATGGAAGTAAATCTGTGCCATCGGATTTTGAAAATAAAAACCCATTGAATTCTAAGCAATGAATATTTATGCATTGAAATAACGTAACTCAAAATAAAATGTTTGTATTATTGGATATTTTGAATAATTATGAGCTATTGCATATATAAATCCACACATGCATAAGCCCATTCACATACATACAAGTTTTAACTACTTGCTACACTTTTGTAGTGTTACGTATTTTAAGAATCTAAGCTACCCACACATAGACCCAATGAATTAGGACCAAACATATAAGCCGTAAATACTATACATAGCCACAAGGGGAGCAAGACCTTATTGGAGGCTGCTCCAGCCACAGATAGCAGCGCTTTTATATATACGAAGAAGCCGAAGCCAGTACGGCACCCCGGCCACGCCCACTAGGCCACGCCCACTTGACGGTCTTTACCTGAGGACAAGGGGTGGAGATGGCCAGAGATCAATAGGTAGACGACAGAGAGCACCCGGGCCTTAGCCCGGGGGGCTTGAAGTAGATCACGGTATTTTCCTCTCACACGTGTTAGATTCAATTCCCTCCGTATAGCTTCACTTACCATGCCGAAACATGCCGAAACATGCCGACGACTTTATAATAAATGAAGTGAGTTTAAAGCAACCCGGGATTGGACAACTTTCTTCGAAAATATGCAACATAGATGGTGACCCTAACGTTTGGAAGAAAGTCCCGTCCCGGCGCGACGCTAAAACAACTTCAACAGGCCTGCACCTCTGAGGTAAGTAGAACTCTTTGTCTTAAAGATTTAATCTGAAATAGGATTGGTTATAAGAACATTTAGGTGTAAGTTTGTTTTAGCCACCGTCCGATCGTGCTGCTGCAGAAGCCTAGCATAACAACACGTGTAGATCAACGGTTGCAAGGAACACTGAAGGCCCAACCTCCCCCTTTCTTCACACTTGAGTTGTTTTTAGTACTCGTCGTTAACGATCATTCTTGGTACTGGTTGAGAGGTGAAGCCCTCCACTATCGGTCTCTGTATAGATCGGGCCAAAATATATGTTAACGAGAGTTATCTTTCACTTCTCCGCTGAGGCCGACACGGTCTGTGTTCCTAAGCAGTAGCATCATAGCGGACGTTCGGAGTGTATACTATCTTATCTGCCGATCCGCTAAATGCCACCCTAGACTGCATGCTTCATTTTACATTCAAGTCTGTTAGTATTTTGTTATTAAAGACGATGAATTATTAAAGGTAAAAGACCCTCCAGGCCCCCTACACACGTGTAACCCCCCCCCCACCCTTTGTCCCAGTCTTCCAGGTCCGGTAGTCAGACACCCCCCCCCCCCATCCCTTTGTCCCAAATCCGGTCGTCAGATCCCCCCCTCCCCACCCTTTGTCCCTGCAAACATTTTCTTCCCCTTGCCCCCTCCCACCCTCACACCTAGCCATGTGTTGAAACCAAGATGTAAATTTAGTTAAGTGTTTGTATATTTGAGGGTCTGTGTGTCTGGATGCTGAAATGCAGAGAGCCACTCCCTAGTTGATATCGGCAAAACACGCAAATATTTGTGTAGATTGTAATCAATGTTTTTTGATTCACCAACATTAATAGTTTAAACGATCTGTAAATGTTCACATTTGTACTAAATTTGTTCTTCCTCTTCAGGCCTTTGCAACCCAAGCAGTGATGGATGCCCGGCATTCATGGTTTTAACCGGTGCACAAGGCGGGAGTTAGCTCAACTGCTGTAGTTCAATTACAATAACATTTGTTTCAACCGATAACTTCTGAATTTTTCTTTTAGGTTCAGTTTTTGTTTAGTTTGTAGAATATCACCATATATTTAATACCCAGATGTGCATAATTGTTGTAAGTCTGAATGACTCTTTATTCTAACTAGTTTAGACGGTTTTGATTGACCTAGCTGAAGGTTCACCAGGTGTCAAGACGTAGGATTGTGGCACTTCCTGGGAGCCTCCGGGCCACACGTTAATCGACTAATCGTTCCTGCAGTGTTCTGAGGTGGTAACGGTGGGGCTCATGGGGAGGCCCCGGGAGAGTTGTCATTCGCGGGCTCACACAGGGAGAAATCGGGTAGGTCGGTAAGTCAGAAGGTTTAATTAATGTATCGATTTGATGTTGACCAACAAAAAGCTAGATAATTATAATAATAAATACTGTTCATGTAATGGTATAGTTAGGTCTGGGACCTGCGTAGCTAAAAAAACTGTTTTGGAAATAGTAATGAACGTGTCCGGGACATGTATAGCTATAAAATAAGTCACTTTGCTAAGACATATTCACGTTTGATGTGGTATGCAGAAAGTGGCGATTTAATAAGGCGTATTCACGTTTGATGTGGTATGCGATGTACATAGGAGTGAATCAAAGTGTGGACAACATCAAATGCGAGCAATAGGTAGAATAAATGAAGATTAAGTCATCCAATATACATAGTTAGTGTAGGACAATCGGGTAGTATGATGAAGGTAACTGTTATTATGAGATACGGTTAACACAGAAGTGATGTTGAACATGCAAATTTTAACATTGTTATTTCCCTTTTACATCTTTCAATGCGCATGGCTGAAGCAATGCGCAAGGAGGGATGTAGTGTGAAATTAAATCAAAGTAGATACTGTAAAACAATTAAAATTAGAATTCATGGAAATATGTTTTTGAACAACTAACTGCTGTACATGAGTTTGTATTTCTGCAATAGAAGAAAAAAGTTCCAGAACCAGATGCAGACACACCTGGAGCCTACAAACTACCACCGCCGAGCAAGGACCAACAGTCACATGAGGAGATCAAATAACAGCAGGATTTGAATCGCTCCGGATGGGTTGGTGGCCAGGGTGCTGGTATGATTACAATCCCTCAGATTAGAATTGGCAGAGAACTCCGGCATTAATGACCCTTTCACAGGATGGATGGAGAATATGTTTGGGAGGTGGAAAGGCAGAATCCAGTGCCCGTCGCGGGAATAAATGCAGAGACCGTGTTAATTGTCACCGGCTGCCGTTGTATTCCCTGCGCACGAGGGCTACTGCATCTGCTGATCACCACAGCAATGGGCGCTACAGAAGTGCCAAGTGCCATTCAGGCTTACGAAGAAGCCGAAGCCAGTACGGCACCCCGGCCACGCCCACTAGGCCACGCCCACTTGACGGTCTTTACCTGAGGACAAGGGGTGGAGATGGCCAGAGATCAATAGGTAGACGACAGAGAGCAGATAGGGTCGGACCCCTGAGGGGCCCGACCCTATCCAGCTGTAATATCTAGAATAGTCACACCTATACTATTCTAGTAGAATCAACTGTATTTAAGATAATCAATATCCCGGATTTACTTGAATAACACATTTTAAAACAACCATACCAGACTATGTTTGTTATTGTGTAGTGTTGCTTGGTTGCCAGTGTAACCCGTTATTTCTGAATCGCTGCATTGATAATGGTACTGTTGATCTTCCTTGAGACGGTTGTTTTACAGGCCACCTGTTACTGACACGACGACGACGGAGAACCTGTTTGGAGGCTCCCATGATGTAGGCGTAACCTCTCTGAGTTGAGCCCTTGACAAGGAGGGACGAGTCTTGGGTTCATGAATTACAGGCCCGACGGCGTCAGAAGAAACAATGGCTACGATAATAACAACGCCCAAAACCACCCACATGCAACAGCGAACCAATGCACGAAGATCACCTGAACCACCCGAATCCATGCTAGGCTATCAATAATCTTGAATTTTTTAAATTGTATTATGACTACCAATTTTTACTTTACTTTTGCACATGATGAAAATTGTATGACCTTGTAGCACATGACCAAAAGTATTAGCTCAGGATTTCTATGAATGGTTTTGTTTGTGTGCTGTTTGGCCATGTGATTGTATGATAACAAGATTTATGTTCATTGTTGTATTGTTAAATAATGACCTGTATTCCCAATGAGACCCACAAGGTGAATGCCGTTACAGTGTTATGGTAATCCGTGATGGTTTTTGCTCGGTAAAAACCGAGTTTTCCCACTCGGTTGGTGGTGTTGATGAATTATCCTACTTTGACTATGTTTTCGGTGTGGTAAATGGTGTTTATGATTTAAAATATTATTGTATGGTCATCTAAGATGACCAAGGAGGGATTGTTACGTATTTTAAGAATCTAAGCTACCCACACATAGAACCAATGAATTAGGACCAAACATATAAGCCGTAAATACTATACATAGCCACAAGGGGAGCAAGACCTTATTGGAGGCTGCTCCAGCCACAGATAGCAGCGCTTTTATATATACAAAGAAGCCGAAGCCAGTACGGCACCCCGGCCACGCCCACTAGGCCACGCCCACTTGACGGTCTTTACCTGAGGACAAGGGGTGGAGATGGCCAGAGATCAATAGGTAGACGACAGAGAGCACCCGGGCCTTAGCCCGGGGGGCTTGAAGTAGATCACGGTATTTTCCTCTCACACGTGTTAGATTCAATTCCCTCCGTATAGCTTCACTTACCATGCCGAAACATGCCGACGACTTGAGTGAGTTTAAAGCAACCCGGGATTGGACAACTTTCTTTGAAAATATGCAACAGTAGTTGAAGTTATTTATTTAGTTTAATTGATTATTTATGTTTTTTCTTGAAGTGCTATTTTTTTTACATGACATACATTGCACATACTGCACCCCTGAAATCTTCAATATATACGTTATAAAACAGCATAAACAATGTTCATGGGGTGAGTAGTGGTGTAACATAACGTGATTCTGCAGTGGGAGCATTATTTGACAGAGGCAATTGTATGAAGGTATTATTGTAGCAAAAGTCTTTAGCACCTGTAACTGCAGATTTTGAATGCGTACACTAAAGTCACAGTAAATTTGAAGTCGTATATATTTATTTTGCATGTGTACTCTAAAGTCACAAATGTGTAACAGTACATTTGTAGTCGTAAAAAAAAAATACATATTTTTTATACCATTGTAAACACAAAATAGGGTCTACGAGTACGCTAATCTGTGTTACAGGTGCACAAATCCTTTTGCTACAATTATTGCAGCGCAGTTGGTGCAAAACACATTCGCACACCCGTGTTTCATAATCTGAGAACATGCCCAAACGGTGTGCATTCGTAAACCCAAATTTGAACAAATGCATCAGAAGTTGCACATCTGTGAACGCTATGTTAATTCAGCATTTTAATGAGCGAGCACAAAACCATTTTACAACTGCTCGAATCTGCTCCTGCAAGTCTCAGCTGTGGGGTTTTTTGCAGGTTGTTTTGCAACACCCCTAGGTGGTGAATGTGTAGCAAAAGTATTCGTATCCGTAGATGACAGAGCGTCCGTGAGCGGGACAAAATAGTCCCGCCCATAATTTCCTAATCCAATGAAAATCGCCGGCAGGGATGCATTTCTCAAATTACACTGGGACCCACTGCGTGACAGTCATGGAGCTATAAAGATCGCAGCATACCCAGCGCGGGATACGTTTCTTTCTGGAGAAGTGAAGAGGGCGTCCTACTGAACGGAGATGGGTATCCTACATTATGTTAAATGAAATGACTTAGTTCAAGTGAATTCCCCCCAAAGTATTTCATTAACATGCCGCAAATGTCCTTGAATGTATTTTAATGGTCGCCATAACATAAATTCAGAAATGTTAATGCAATACTTTGGGGAGAATTCACTTGAACTAAGTCATTTCATTTTACATAATGTAGGATACCCACCTCCGTTCAGTAGGACGCCCTCTTCACTTCTCCAGAAAGAAACGTACTGAGAATGCTGCGATCTTTATAGCTCCATGGCTGGCGCGCGATGGGTCCCAGTCAGGGACGGCTGGTATAAATGGGCTAACAGGGCTATCCCTCTTACAGTGAAAATAAAAAAAATATTATTAAAAACTTAGAACATATTGTTTTAAATGTTGGTAGAACCTAAAGGAGCAACAGCACCAAAAAGTTTGACGTTTGATTGACAGGTGCCCTGACACGCCCCCTTCATATGCTTCCCATTTGGGCTAAACTAGTTTAGCCCAAAGGCTGACCTAGCACAGTAGCTACAGTACAGTGACCTTCGACTAATCACAGCACAGTCAGTAGCGCAAGTGCAGTATGGCGGGCGTTAGCATGAAAATGAATGAAGTGGATTATTTACTTTCTAATCGGTTTTCTTTAATGTCTTTGGAGGAAAAATTGGAAGTGAAAAGATTGGGGACACATCAACCAAACGGTGTACAGATTTACTGTCAGGAGTGCGGTCAGAATATGGCCGGTAATAGTGCATTTGTAAGCGGGTCAACTACGTTTCGTATCGAAACATTTAAAAAGCTGTCTAAATAACCCAACATGACGTGACAAGTGTGTAGAGATAGTGGCCCCTCTCCAAGCTGCATTTCAGCGACAGGCAGTAACAATAAGGTTCTCTAAGGAATCGACATTGCCAAAGAGGAGTTGCCATTCTCAATTTAAATCCGAAATTATTCTCATGAAGAGAAATGGATTAAACATCAACCCGACGTATAGCAATGAGATGGCATGTGCACAATTCATTGCAGTAGGCCTAATGGGCGACACCTTAAAGCAAAAGACAGCTGCGGACGTCGGAAACGCCACATAGGCCTACATGTCCTTCATGATTGACGGCGACACAGACGTCTCTACCAAAGAGTGTGTGATCGTCTACAGCCGCATTTTGCGCAAAGGGAGACCAGTCAACATTTTAATTGTGTAATACTTTAAGCACAAAAAAAGTTTTATTTTGCTTAATGGTTTAGTTCGAAATGTTCAATTTCAGCTCAGTGAAGCACTTTAAACACCTTATTTTTCTTCTATTTATAATTGTGCTTCAAATAAAGACATGCCTTTCTCTACACCTTAATCTTGTTTAAAAATCATTCACATTATATGAAAGTTATGAACAGAGATATAAAGGTGACCTCATGGCGTCTGGAACCCTGTGAAGTATTGATAAATGTAATGCATTCTTTAGCCCACCCACCCAAAATCACCACCAGCCGTCACTGTAATTTGAGAAATGCATCCCTGCCGGCGACTTTCATTGGATTAGGAAATTATGGGCGGGACTATTTTGTCCCGCTCACGGACGCTCTGTCATCTACGGATACGAATACTTTTGCTACACATTTACCACCTAGGGGTGTTGCAAAACAACCTGCAAAAAACCCCACAGCTGAGACTTGCAGGAGGAGATTCGAGCAGTTGTAAAATGGTTTTGTGCTCGCTCATTAAAATGCTGAATTAACATATAGCGTTCACAGATGTGCAATTTCTGATGCATTTGTTCAAATTTGGGTTTACGAATGCACATTCGTAAACTGCGCTGCAATAATTGTAGCAAAAGGATTTGTGCACCTGTAACACAGATTAGCGTACTCGTAGACCCTATTTTGTGTTTACAATGGTATAAAAAATATATATATTTTTTTTTACGACTACAAATGTACTGTTACACATTTGTGACTTTAGAGTACACATGCAAAATAAATATATACAACTTCAAATTTACTGTGACTTTAGTGTACGCATTCAAATTCTGCAGTTACAGGTGCTAAAGACTTTTGCTACAATAATACCTTCATACAATTGGTCTATCCACATACTGTGTAACGTGCGATGGTGTAGGTCAGGGTTAGCATGAATGAGGCAACATGCGAGATTCTCCTCACGGTACTTTTAGTATACTATAAGCTTTTGACCATACCACGCCAGGTCTCCATGGCACTATATATATTTAACACACAGGTGGAAAGTCCGGGATTCCTGCCTACAACAAATCAGTTACTAAATAACTCATATTAAAAAGGGAGACTTCAATCGTATACTGCTGTTTATTCTAGCCGAGCGGAAGAGCACGCACTTCTTCACTCCACGTTATCTCGTATAACCAAACAAAAGAGGGGGGCGCCACCTAGTGGCGCTACATATTATAAACCTGACTGTTACAACTGTACCCCTGAAATCTTCAACAAAGACGTTATAAACCAGCATCAAAATATGGCCGTTGACTTGCGCTAGCCTAGTCTCCAATGATAAGAACACCAAGGCTAACTTGGGAATCAGGCCCTATGTCCAAAATTCCGAACTACCCTTATTTTTCAATTCGACGTCCTTCTTATGTACAAGTGTCCGTTAGTATTGTCCATTGCTGAATCTTACAGAAACAACCCATACTAATGGCATATATATATATATAGAAAAATGTACTCACCGAAGCAATGTTACTGCTGCTGTTGCCGTTGGACATGGCTAAATCTGTTTTGCCTTCCCGCGTGAGAGAGTCAGGCATCCAACGACGTGCCCACTCGTTTGACCGCGATCTAGGATCGATTGCTCTTTCTTGGGTCCCCGGATGTTAACACTGAATTTCGTACATTGAATTTTGATGGTGACTTTGGCGGACTGAATTTTGGGACGTTGAAAATATTTGAGTTGAATATTTCAACGTTGAATTTTTTAACGTTGACATTTTTAACATTGAAAAATAAAGGTGAATATGATATATTGAAATTTGAAAGAGTTAAATTCAGAGGCAACATTTTTTTCAGTGCTTATAATTCAATGTGTTTTTATTTTCAAAACCCGATGGCACAGATCAAGGGCGTCAGTTTGTTTTTAGAAGTGGTGGGGACAATAACCATAAGCTTGAGTGTGGTTTGAAAAGTGCTGGGTACCCTTATGTAAGCTATTCATCCATTCAACGCTGCATTACAATATGCTCTACAGTGTATAGTCAGGTGTGGAAAATCCTATTCGAACAATAAGTTGAAAACACAGTTTGTGTTTTGGCTTGTTTTGCAAAACGGCGTTGGAAACAACAGGGTATTGGCTCGGGATATGTAATACTAATACACACAGGACAAAGAACAGTGTTGGCAATTTAACACTTATCTTGACATCAACAAAGTTTACCAGACAAACAATGCCAGACTGTAAAGGGGGTACGAAATGAAACGAGGTACTGAGCATCAGCCTTTTGAAGACGAGCAAGGGCTGCTGGTAGCATACGTTATGCTGCATAAAAAAAAAAAAAAAAAACAGCGCCCAGAGGAGAATCGCATCTGCCAAATCCTGACCACCAGTAAACACTTGCGAAGGACCAATGTAGACTTCACTCATTGCAACATCATAAGCAAATTGCCCGCAAATAAAATCCCCTACAGTTTAGGATAATCACACAGGTTATGTGAGAACATATTTATGTCAGGATAGGCCTACCAGGCTCCAAGTCGTCACATATCTCAATCAGACAAAACAACTATAACCACATTGGCATAGCAATCGCACCGTGTGTAGCTGCTACTAGCTGCAATCTATACAATGCATACTAGCTGGAGCACCAACCAGAATCAGATCACAAACGCTTAGGACCGTGGGTAACCTTTGGCCAGGTCATCACGAGCAAACAGAACCAGCAGCAAAGTTTACGTCAACCAATTTCTTACCTTATGTGGCCCTCCACATGCAGGCTAAATGATGTATCCATATCGTGTCACAAACATGCTTTTTATAGGAAGCAAAAGGACCGGTTATTTTCTGAATAAAAATGTCAATTTTGGCTGTCTATCTTGAAACTTCTCCAGTGCGTTCACACCAAACGCGACGGGGCAACAAGATCCCATACAAAGTGAACGTATAGACGCGTATCGGGCGAATTTTTTTGATTTGTTTTGATTTGTCACGCCACACTTTCGCCGTGCACAGGCGAGCGCGTTTACGAGGATTTGTGGCGCGACAAATTCGCTCGAGTTGAAATATTTGAACTTTGACACGAATTTCGCGTGATGACAGCCAATCAGCGTTCAACAGCGTGGCCACTGAGTGACATGTGTAACGTAACAGCCAATCAGCGTTCAACCGTCAAACTCAGTGCAGTGCAGTCCGGGGTGAACTGCAGCATGGAGGAGAAAGTGATTGTTGCCGTTTGCGACTCTCGGAGCTCTATCTATAATAATATATAATATAATATAATTGTATATATAATATCACGGCCAAAAGCTCTGTGCGCCTCCGGATGGCCGTAGCGCGGGGAGCTCATAGGGATTGGGCTTCTCGGGAGTCTGGGTTTGTTTACCGGTGTTGCTATGGGTTCCGGTCTTGTGTGTTCCAACGGTTTATTAGGTAGGTCTATCTAATAAATGATGTCTTTGTGCGCGCCTATCGCATGATTTTAGACTTGACGAATTCGGTTGAGTATGTGGGGATTTTTTCAGTCGCAATTGGTTTGCACATTTTTAAAAGTGGTGGGGACCAAATTCGTATTTCAAATAGTGGGGGGGACATGTCCCCCCCGTAATCGACGCCTATGGCACAGATTTACTTCCATAGATTTCACAGTGTTGAGTGCCAAGTTTGTGTTTGCTTTAAGTCAATTACAGCAACGTGATTGGTCCAAACAAATGGGAGCAAAAAAAAGTGAGATGCCACATCCAGCCAGATCTGAGGTGCAGGAGGAGGAGGAGGATACTATATGCTTCTTAAATTGAGAGGAGGAGAAGGAGGAGGAGGAGCAGGAGGAGTTGAGAACACATTAACCTTGTCTGGAAGATTAAAATACAGAGCCCCATGACATCAGTATTTAGAACCAGCCATCCGGCATGAGGGGTCTGCGGGCTGATATAGACTAGAACACGAGACCACTCATGGAAGTGGTCTCACGTATATTTGAACACGTCTGCTATAAAACATGTGCATGTATTATTGTATGTGTCACCTTACCTCATCAGAGGTACGTGCGGCTTTTAAATGAATGTCACTCTAAAGGAATCGTAAACTGATTTCTAAACGTTCTAAACGTAAAACTAGATTTAATTTCACATAATTAAGATCACCTGTTGTTCAACTGGTAAATTAATGAGGAGGGATTTGGTCACAAAGTGGAATAAAAATAAACAGAGAGAGAGACAGAGAGAGAGATGAGATGAGATGAGATGAGATGAGATGAGATGAGATGAGAGATTATACAAAAAAAACAGGTGCAAGTGGTTCTTTTGGGGTGTGTGTCCTGGGTTTAGACCCAATCTTTTCCTCCAGATGACCATCAGAAATCCATGCTGACGTCGATTCAGCTGCCTAGACAATGACGTATGACACGGCCCTAAGCTGGCTTCTGATTGGCCAGTGCTTTCCTGGGTGATTTCTTAAAGGGACAGGCCTGTGTGACTCAACAGGGGCCAGGAGTGGAGAGGCGTGGGCTGTGATACTGGAGGGAGTCGAGTCCAAGCTGAGTTTTAATTACAGAAACACACACAGGTGAACGTGAGGCAAATCACGCCAACACACACAGCTGGAACCAACACACGAGTACACAAGCACATACACACACAGACGCAAACAAACACACGTGTGTATACACACACACACACACAATGAGACACAAAAAAAAAAAGATCTTACACACACAGACGCAAACAAACACACATGTACACACACACACACACAATGAGACACACAAAAAAAAAAAATCACAAACGCACACACAAAAAGTCACACACAGACGCAAACAAATAAAAAAACATACAGACCCACACACACACATACACACACACACACACACACGTAAATTCAAAGTTACGTGCATAGTCCCACATTTACAGACAAACACATACACACAAAATGTCCCGGAAGTGACCCTCTTTCATAACGGTGATGGTGACTGAGGGTGGGAGCGAGGCTGTGTTTGCATGTGTGTGTGCTTATGTGCGTGTGTGCGTGTGCGTGTGCGTGTGCGTGTGTGTGTGTGTGTGTGTGTGTGTCTGTTTGTGTGTGTGAGATAGGGATGAAATGTCAATCACCCCCGACCCAAACGCTGACCCCGCCCCCTTGGTCCACAAGCTTGGAGACGGTTATCCCAGATTATTATCCATCCACTGCTAAATTCACTTTTGAAGAAGTAGATAAAGTTATTTCCCACCTGCCAAATAACAGTTCCAGTGGATACGATGGGGTGACATATGAGACCATCAAAGCCAAATACTAACATATTTATTTAACACCTGTTTGATTAATGGAAAGGTGCCAGGGTCATGGAAGGGGGCCCTCATCCATAGAATACCTAAGAAAGGGAATATTCCAAGCGACCCATCCACATGGAGAGACATCTCGCTCCTTCCCACTGTCTACAAAATCTTTATGAAATGTCTGCTTGGCCGCATCCTCCCATGGCTTGTGGACACAGGCATCCTCTCACCCAAACAAAAAGCTTACATAGCCAGACAGGGTATGAACGAGCATGTGTTCTGCCTTAAAACTGGAGTTCATGATTTTAAACATGAATCATGTAAAATTTTTACTGTATTCCTAGATTTTAGAGATGCCTTTGGAACACTATCCCACAAAATTATGCTGAATGCACTGAAGGAGATCCATCTACCTCAGCCCTTTGCAGACCTCATAACGGATGTATATAAGGGATCTTTTCTGCAGGTAATCTGTGGACACCAACTCACAGAGCCCATTCCGCTCCAGGTTGGGATTAAAACAGGCTGCCCTTGGAGTGCGGTGAACTTCATCCTTGCCATTAACCAGTGGCTCAAGTGGCTCGGTCAGTGTGCACCACCTGATATCAGATCCCCAAACCCTGTTCAGGGTTATGCTGATGATGTCGAGGTGTCCTCCAGAGACGAGAGTGTCATACATAACATGCTGGCCAGAACAGATGAATTTCTTCACTGGTCAAAGCTGGAGGTGAAGCACACCAAGTGTGCAGCTCTTTATGAGCGACGCAGTGGTGGCAACCGCTGGTATAAAGCCAAATCTGACAAACCGCCCTCCTTCACAATAATGGGGCAGCCTATCAGGGTCTACTCACGCCAAGAGTCATACACCTATCTTGGCCATAACATCAACATTGCGGGTGAGTGGGGGGAGCAGGCACAGGAGCTATGTAGTGCCTATAAGAACAGAATCAATCTAATTGATTCCTCCCCACTCCCTGTAGTCATGAAACTGGACGCTATCAGAGAGGTGGCCCTTGCAAAGGTTCAACACCTCTTTGCAAACGTTCACATCCTGCAAAATGTCTTACAAGACATGAACAATAAAACAGTACAGGCTGTCCGAAAATGGCTAGGGCTGAACTCACACTCTACCCGGGACCTCATCTTCCTCTCACGTAAAGAGGGGGGGCTGGGTGTCCCAAACGTGGAATGGGTATACACTGCTACCAGGCTGACACACCTCCTCAGCATGCTCAACAATGATGACGCTACTGTCAGAGAGCTTGCCAGAGCTTCCCTCATGCTGGACCTCAGGAAGAGGAAGGTCCCTCTGGCCAAAGCAGGCCAGGACAGCTTCTTAGGCTTTGGGAGGAAAAGCAGCGGGAAACTGGACACACAAGCTGCAGGCTTTGGAGTTCGGTCGGACTGGCCGGACCTAAATGATCTGTGCAACAGAATGTCAAACTGGAATGGGCACAACACAACTCACACACAGCACCACAGGCATCTGATGCAGTTGTCACCGACCCTTCTGTAACCGCAGAGGCAACTGTATATCACAACGAGGCACAACACATACTACAGAACACTACAGCAAGGAGATTCCTTCTCAACATAAAACAAACAGAGACCAAAGAACACTGGACTGGACTTAGAATGCAGGGAAAGCTAGCATGCCTAGACTTTGCCGACCACTCTGCTTCCCACTCCATGTACAAAAATGCTGCTGTTGGGGAGGACATCCTCTGTTTCACTGCCAAAGCTAGGCTGCAGGTGCTACCTACCAAATACAATCTGGCATTATGGTATCCTGCACACCACCATCCACACTGTATAATGCACTCTGGCCATCAACTTGAATCAGTTGCCCATGTTGTGAATGGCTGTACTATGTACAAAGGACTGTATATTGCACGCCATGACCGACTTGTCGATCTAATTTCCAGTAATGTTAAGGAAGTATCTCTAGAAAATGTAACCATGTACAAACATTCACGCATCATGCCGGAATGGTTTAACAGCCCTATTGATGTGATGTGTAACATCCCAAATACCCCTGATGTTGTGTTTTTAAACAGAGACAGAAGGGAAGTGCTCTTACTTGAGATAGGCTGTGTATTTGATCTGGACATGGAAATGGCTTTCAACGATAAAATCCTTAAATACCAGCCCATTCTGGAAATTCTAAGGGACCTAGGCTACCAATGCAAGCTAATAATGTTTATTTTTGGAAGCTTGGGGCATGTCCACAACCGTGTTTGTAATGTGATTGGTGAATTCAAATAAAGAATTAAATGTGTCTGTTTGTGTGTGTGAGATAGGGATGGGTGGGTCTGGGGGGGGGTTTGCTATAATTATCTGTTATGTCTGCCAGTGCAACCAGAGAAGCAGCCGTCACCCTGCATTCTGCTACATACCAGACCATAAATAACCACGGACACACAGAGAGAGAGAAAGAGAGAAAGAGAGAGAGAGAGAGAGAGAGAGAGAGAGAGAGAGAGAGAGAGAGAGAGAGAGAGAGAGAGAGAGAGAGAGAGAGAGAGAGAGGTGTGGATGGAGTAGAAGGGTGTGAGGTGAGGGTAGAGAATGAGACTGTGTGAGAGAGGTGTGTGTGTGTGTGTGTGTGTGTGTGTGTGTGTGTGTGTGTGTGTGTGTGTGTGTGTGTGTGTGTGTGTGTGTGTGTGTGTGTGTGTGTGTGTGTGTGTGTGTGTGTGTGTGTGTGTGTGTGTGTGTGACAGAGAGAGGGAGAGAAGTGTGAGAGGGGGAGAGAGACATTGAGGGTGTGGAAGAGAGATTAGATGAGAGCTATTTTGAATGAGAAAGAGTGAGTGTGGGGGGGGGGATATTGTGGAGCTGAGATCCTTGGAGTAAGAGCAGTTAGAAGAATAAAGGTTGAGAGAGACAGATCACAAGAGATTTGTAAGAAAAATGTCATCCCTAAGTCTCTAAATCACCTTTTGACAGGATTGAGGGATAGTAAGTCAGTCAGTAAGTCAGTGAGTGTGTATGTTGTTAATTGTCAATAATGTCTATAGAGTTGGGTAGAGAGTAAGACCAGTCGACAGTGAGTCATCCTGTGGCCCGGTTCTGAGGATAGTTGAATTATCTCACTCCTATCCCAAATATTACTTTGTTTGCTCTTCAATTGAATTGCCTTCAAGGAGAGAGAGAGAGAGAGAGCGTCTCTCTCTCTCTCTCTCTCTCTCTCTCTCTCTCTCTCTCTCTCTCTCTCTCTCTCTCTCTCTCTCTCTCTCTCTCTCTCTCTCAGGACCTCAAGCATAAATAATTGCCTTGGCACCCCTGTGAACAGCCTAGGAGGAAAGGGAGAGAGAGAGAGAGAGAGAGAGAGAGAGAGAGAGAGAGAGAGAGAGAGAGAGAGAGAGAGAGAGAGAGAGAGAGAGAGAGAGATATAGGTAAGTTGAGAGAGAAAGAGGAGGAGATTTTGACATTTAGAGAGTAAGAGAGCAAGACATACAGGCCGACACACAGACAGACACAGACACACACAGATAGACAAACAGACAGACACACAGAGAGGCAGACACAAAGACACACACACACACACACACAGACAGACACACACACACAGACAAACACAAACACACACACACACAGACACACACACAGACAGACACAGACCGACACACAGTCCGACAGAAAGACAGACCGACAGAGAGGGAGAGAGAGAAGACACGCTTGCAGTACATCATCTCACTCTCTTCTGCAAACTTTCTCTACAGCAAATAAAAAATGTCTACCGGCAGATACAGCTAGAGAGCAGCTTGTGATGAATAATACACGAGCCATTAGGATTGTACAATGATCAAGGCATTGCACCGCTATTAAATATGGACCAGTGACAGCAAGGTCAGAGTGGCCAAGACTTCCTCCCCAGCCGACTCCTCAGAAAGGAGTTAAAAGACCAAACAGACCAGTTAGACGCTTTTAACCAAAGCGACGATAAGTACACTTATCAGAAGCAGTTGAAACTATATATCGCTGTCTGTGCAGATACGATGTTCATAGAACCAATGGCCAAGCACTAACAATCGCTAGGCTAACCCATTCCCCGTATACAACCAAGATAGCTAGGATAAGATGCTACACAACTAAGTACTATAACTAAGTACGATATACAATAAGTGCGTATAAGTGCCAGGACGTACAATATCGGTTCTTCCACCACAGACCCCAAACTCATTTCAGGCTGCACCTCGGCACCACCACCGAGGAATCATGCAATTTAAAAATAAAATAAAAAACACTCTATATCTCTTGTTTCTGTGATGTAGCACTGAAAGCGGTTTGCATATTTTGTTGTTTTATGCAATTGCATAATGCCTGCACTTTTTGGGTCGTATCCTCACTGTTGAATGCACTTAATGTTACTCAACTTGGACAAAAGTATCCGCTAAATGAATTTAATGTAATGCAGTGATGAGGCATAGAAATGCTTCCCTGTTTAGGCCTGGAAAGAATTTCAAACATCACTCAAGACTCAATTGTTTAGAGTTCACCTAGACTCTGCATAGCCACCCCCTCCTACTTATTCTATGTTGTACATCCTGGCACTTAATGTACGCACTTATTGTATGTTGTATGTCCTGGCACTTAATGTACGCACTTATTGTATATTAACTTCTACGTCCTGGCACGAAATGTACGTACTTATTGTATGTTGTACGTCCTGGTACTTTACGTACGCACTTATTGTATGTTGTACGTCCTGGCACTTAATGTACACACTTATTGTATGTTGTACTTAGTTATAGTACTTAGTTGTGTAGCATCTTATCATAGCTATCTTTGTTGTATACGGGAAATGGGTTAACCTAGCGATTGCTAGTGCTTGGCACTTGGTTCTATGAACATCTTTACTGTACCGACAGTGATATATTGTTTCACCTTCTTCAGCCAAATGTACTTAAGTCCCTTTGGATAAAAGCATCTGCCATATGCCCTCTGCCATATGCCTTAGCGCTGCGAGCTGAAGAGTCGCAAAGACCTTCAGAGCGGGGAACGGGGTCAGGATCTAAAAAAGCGGGTGGATACCCAACCAAAAGACTCAAGAGGCACTTGTTCAGAGTTCACCTAGACTCTGTTTAACCACCCCTTCCCACCCCTCTTATGCACTTATTGTATGTTGTCCTGGCACTTGATGTATGCACTTATTGTATGTCGTACTTAGTTATAGTACTTAGTTGTATAACATCTAATCCTAGCTATCTTTGTATTACACAGGGAATGGGTTAACCTAGTGATTGTTAGTGCTTGGCACTTGTTTCTATGAACATTCTTACTGTACGGACAGTGATGTATTGTTGTTTCTCCGTCTTCTGACAAATGTACTTATTGTAAGTCACTTTGGATAAAAATGTCTGCTAAACGCCCTAGATGTAAATGTATATCGATTCTTTCACTTGAGTTGTGAGCAGGAGAGAAAGCCCATGAGCTAAATTCAAGTTCCCAGCGATGGGAAATTATCTCTTTCTCGCGTAACAAGCATGCTACCTCACACCGATTGCTAACAATTTCTCGGCTCAATCCACTGGTATACGTTGGCGTTGGTCGTCACAAACAGACACGGAAAGCACTTGGTTATGTGTCGGTGTGCTGTGTTATGATGGCAATGTACTTAAGATAAGCAGTATATCTAGGGTCCAACATTAAACAGTACAACACAAACACAAACAACAGAAACACTTCTAGTTTGAACTCAAAGCATTCAGTTCATCAGTTCAGGTCTAGCCAAAAGGGAATGCATACTACTGGCTAGAAAAATAGGTGGAAAATGAACTCCTAGGCCAAGGCAACAGATACCAGGGATGGATTAGGAAAAGATGGAAGGATAGAATATTCAGAATTATTATGACCTGCAACCATACTTTGCACCCAGCATGCAAGAGTGTGTAAAACCGATGGACAGTTATTCTGCCAATCCAGACTGTTTACCTACCTATAAATACTCTACTGCCCTATTTAATTATGCTTTGTACAAAGGCTATTATAAGCATCCAAACACACAACATATCACCACACACTTGCACACACACACGCACACGCACACACACACACCCACACACACACACACACACACACACACACACACACACACACACACACACACACACACACACACACAGGGGTTTCCAGAACAAAACACGAAGAAGGAATGAAGGAATGTATCAAACATATGATTAGATAACGATATATCATTTCATTATTAAACACACTGCAGAATTAATTGAATATTTGATAGTTTGATAGATTTTATAAGCTGTATTCATGATT